>NW_017962928.1:130933-353233 GCF_001661345.1 Ascoidea rubescens DSM 1968 | reverse complement strand
CTGAATCAGAAAAGATAGTTATGGAACTGATAAGAAATCATTTTTGCCACAGATAGATATTCTTCAGAAATATATTCGCTCTAATCCTCTTTGAAATATGATCTGTGAGCGGCAGCCGGATCTTTGGATTCGGTCTCTACCGATCTTTCGGAATTTGATGCTGGTCTGCTCCCGTGACGCTTGGGAGTTGATTCGAGCTTGATGATGGATGTAAGAAGCAAAAAATCAATTGTTGTCATTTCGTTCACCGAACGCACGTGAGTCGGACAATGTATAGGAATGGTTGTTTGTATCGAATGTACGGATAGTTAACAAACGAATGAGCAACGTACATATTGATTAACCTACAAATGTGTTGTAGAGAATACATGATATTAGATTTAAGTACTGAAGTATATGTTGTGGCAAAACAATGATAAAATATTAAGTTAGTGAAGTATATAGGGAAGAAGATAGTGTTGTGAAGCTGTCGGATGTTTACATTCGGCACCCGTCGGTCCGTTGGTATCCGTTACCGGTTTGCTTCCGTGACGCTTGGGGTGTACCGATTGTACCACTCTTCTTTAGGGCTACAACATAGTCCTATATGGCTCCGAAGCCAGTTCGTGCAGCCAGAAAACCGATACATCAGAAAATTGGCTGCAAGAACAGCAGAGAAAGCAAAACAACTAGAATTATAATATTTTATTTTTATTATTATGAATTATTTTAGACCGATATAAAATTATGTAAAAGGCGTTGTAATTTGATCAATTTCGAAAGAAAGGAATCAAGTCTTCCAATACATATTTCTAGTTCTTTTCGAGTTTACATAAAAAGCCCTAAGTTACGGTCTTTGAGTGTAAGCCCCTGAGAATTGGAATACGGGAAGCCCTACGGTTGCGACATACGAAGGTCCGCGCGCAAAACAGCACAGCGGATTGATTCGAGCTCGATGATCGAAGGAAAAGAAAAAGAATCTATTTGTTATTTTAGTTTCGTCAAGCAAACGGAACTTGTTCCGACTATTTATAGCAAAACTTATCCGTATCCGAGATACGGATAGGACATGTACGGATAGGATAAGCAATCCGCATACTAAAAAGGGTTGATTGCATGAATCCGTTTGGTTGGTACATCTTCTTGCTTTAGACCTGTCAGTCACATGACACAAACCTAAATACACGTGACTATTTTAGATTTCCGAGACTATTTTTAGAAATGCGAGAAAATCAGTGTGGTGGGACTTCGCTGCTTCGGGTTTGTCTTTATAATTTTGTATTTTTTCAGGCAATCTGGTTTTATTTTAGTACTTTCGAGGCTTTGCTATATAATTCCAAAGATTATATCTTTTTATCAGATTACTTTTATTGAATATCGCCGTTGTAATTATTGTTTAGTTTAATAATTCCGTTAGGGTATCTTGTTTGGTTCTTTACTGCCAGATAGTTTGATCTTCACACTGTATATTGGTCTATCTCCAACAACTGCCTTTTGATGCCTTTTCTGTTCATTCATACCTTAATATCTTCTTTCTAGTTTCATCCTCGTTTGTTTCCATCCATTTTACTTATTCAACCTCAATATTAAATTAACTATTTTTTTGTTTCTCAACCAAGATGAAAATTTGCCATATACTTCTCCTTTTTTTCTGCCATACATTCTGGATTTCAGTTACCTTTGCTAAAAGGAAATTATCGGCTTCCTCTTTGGTTACTTGTATGCCAAATTCACAATTGTCATCGTCAAAATTTAATATTGTGTTCAATCCCGATGACAATTCTTTTAACTATGATTTATCTTTAACATCTGACATTGATGGTTATGTAACTGCTCTTATTCAAGTCTATGCCTACGGTTTTGAAATCATTACTAGAACAATTGATATGTGCTCAATGGACTTTAAGCAGTTCTGTCCGTTGTATCCAGGTCCTGTTGATATCGACTCCACTTATTACTTATCCTCTTCAGATACCTCTGCTATCCCTAATATAGCTTACACTGTTCCTGACATTGACGCATTTGTTAGGATTTCAATTCAGAATTCAAATCAAACTCAACTTGCTTGTATTCAAGCAGCATTTTCAAATGGAAGGACTGTATCTCATACTGCTGTAAAATGGGTAACTGCCTTAATAGCAGGTTTTGGTTTACTCACTTCTTCGATTTTGAAGAATACTATTTTCCAAAAAAAAGTATCGTTATCTTCAAGATCTTTTTCTTCTTCTCCAACATCACCATCATCCAACTCCAAGCACAAACATTCTTCTTTTTTATCACCTGAGGCAAGCAAAACTTCTGCCAGATCTCTTTCTTCATATTCTTATTCAACTTCATATTCAAACGCTGCCAGTCATATTTCCGCCAATGCAGTTTCCTTATTTATTTATTTTCAAAATGTCGTAATAGTCACAATGCAACATGTAGATCAAGTTCCTCCCATTGCTTCAGCATGGTCGGAAAATTTGGCTTGGTCAATGGGTTTAATTGAAACTCCATTTATGCAAAAAATATTTCGCTGGTTTATCCAATCAACTGGTGGAACCCCTACTTTATATCTTACTTCCAATACAATCTCAATTCTTGTTCAAAGAGCATATAATTTATTTCGCAGATATTTTCACCTCATGCCTAAGGATCTCATCAAAATCGTTTCTAGAGATGATCCAGTTGTTTTATATGGAAATAAATATTTGTTAATTTTTAGAGGAATTAGAAGATTGGGTTATTTAGCTCATATTGAAAAGACTTCAATTGTCATAACTGCTTTTACCTTTTTTGTTTTATTTGCTTATTTACTTACCTTCTCAATTTTTCTAATCAAATTTATTCTAATCGCTCTCATAAAGCTTAATATAATTGACAATCAATCAAAATCAAATTTCAATCAAAACTTTAAATACATTATAAAAGGTTCTTTGTTGAGATACATTTTTATTGGCTTCACTCAGTTAGTCATTTTTTCTCTTTGGGAATTCACTGAAAGGGATTCACCAGCTGTTGTTGTTTTAGCAGCTTTATTTTTATTTTTATCATTTACTATTTTGTGTTATTCTTCTTTAAAAACCATATCATTTGGTAGAAGAAGCATCCAGCTCCATAAAAATCCAGCCTATATTCTTTATGGTGATCAGAATGTCTTGCATAAGTTTGGATTCTTTTACACCATGTTTAATGCTCATTACTATTATTGGGGATCCGTAATATTAGTTTATTCACTTTTGAAATCAATAGTTATTGGATTGCTACAAAGTTGGGGGAAAGTTCAAGCAATTCTAACCTTCATTATTGATTTGATTTACTTGATATTGCTAATAAAGTATAAACCTTTTCTTGATAAACCAACAAACGTTTTGAACATATTGATTTCTGTTGTAACTACCATTAATGCTTTCCTATTTATTTTCTTTTCCAATTTGTTTGGTCAGCCAGCTGCTGTCTCATCAATAATGGGATGGGTATTTTTTATTTTAAATGCTGCCTTTTCTTTAATCTTACTTCTTTTAATTATATTTTATACATTTTCTGCTATTTTCTCCAGAAATCCTGATGCTAGATTTCAGCCAGCAAAAGACGATAGAACCTCATTTCAAAAGAATCATCCAACTACTGGTCATGATGCGCTTAATGAAAATGATGCAAATGAAGAAAGAGCATTTGTTTCAGAATTGTTTGCTCTAGGCAAAGCTGCTAAAGATCACCAAAGCAATTGGGCCGAGGAAGTTAAAAGCTATGAAAACGGGCAGTCATTAAGCAATCAAAATCGATTTTCAATTTACAATGCAAGAGTTCAAAATCAAAAAAACTCATTTCATGAATATCAAAATAGTATGCAAGAAATGAGGCTTTCAAACCTTGGTGAAGAACTTAATGATTTTTCAAATAAAGAGAATATTTTTTACAATGCTCAAGAAAGAAACACAAAGCTGTTAATAGATGGTCTGGTTGATAGTAGTAAGGAAAACAAGCAAAACAATAGTGATGAGAGTAGTAACGGAATTGTTAAAGCAGGTTTATCTGGGCTAATCAGGAAATTATCAAATGCAAGAAGAAACCACTCATTGAAGAAAACTATTTCCGAAGCTAGTGACCTTAAAAGAGGTATATCTTTAAGACTTAACTCTAATAGTAAGAGTTTAAAAGATAATTCAAATAAAAATCAAGACATTTATCTGAGCAAACAAAATTTAAATCCTTCTAATAACTCTTTGACCCCTATGAATGAAAATTTGGAAACAAGTTTATTAGCTCACAATAATTTTAAAAATAGTGGCAAAGATGATACAGCACTAATAAAATCACAATCAAATGAATTTTCATTTGATATGGATTCTTTTGAAATTGATAACTATAAAACTAATATTTCGAACACACAAATTGTTGAAACTGCAGACTTTGTAAATCCTGGTCAAGGAAAGACTACATACAATAATAATTATTGATCAGCTAAAGATAATTATTAATATTGGGTTTTTATTTGAATTTTTCTGTTAAAAGTGGATGGGGCTCCTCTCAATTATGTTCCAATTTTTTTGAATAAATCTTTACATATTTATATAATTATCACTGGTTTGAAATTTAAGATACAAGTAATTATTTTTCTAGTCTTCTTAATCATATATAAAGAATTTCTTTTCCAGATCTTTCAACATGAATTCTCATAAATTTTTGTGAGTCTTTGTGTTTTATTGAACTTCGAATTATGAAATATAATTGAACAACTACAAAACAAAATAATACCCTAGCTAGAATTAATCACAACTTTTGATCTGATAAATAGCTTCCTGAAAACGGATTATATGTCAGCTGAAAACAAGCAAAAATTACACCCGACAATGTTGAGAAATTGGTGATTAAATATAATCCTGATTACAACATTGGGTTTTTCCAGTAAATAAAAATTGATAAAATAGAGTTGGGTATTTATGGTTTTCAAAATAGTTCTAAAAATAATTAGAAAAAGAAAATGATTGAATAAAATTGCATAAGGTATAGTAAGCTCTAATGATCCAATTCTTTCTGCGAAGTCTGCACCTTCTTTTTACACAATTTGGAAGTAAACATGTATATAAAAGTTCATTGAGAATCTGTTTGTGATTGAAAAGACTTTAGGAAAATCTTCATTCAAATAAGGATGATATTTTTAATGATTATATTATATCTCAGTGCTCAATAAGGTATTTCTAGTTAAGAAGAATTATATGTTTATCTAAACACTTGAATATTACTTGCTTCTGTTCACAATCACAGAAAGTCGAAGATCTTTTTGGTTTTTGTGTATGCTCACCTAGAATCAACGCTAATCTACCACTAAACAAACCAAATTGATTTGGAGCATCGTGATTTTTGTCAGAAAGTTTCACCAGAAGACTGAGAAAAACTCTATTCAATAAACCAACCTTTTGGTTCCAACGACAGATTGCATTTTTTCAGCAAGTTCAGTTCATGATATCTTTCGATTGAGATTCGTTCGTAAATGTGGATCCAACATCAACTAGATGTTGCCAAACGATTCATCAATAATGATCGAATTACTAAGACAATGATACTCATCAGAATCACTCTAAAGCCAACGATATACTTAAAAGGAAGATGGGAAGTTAGCTTTAACAACGCTAGAAAGACCAACTTTAATTAGAGAGTTTTCATTCCTCCAACAATAGGCGCAAAGTAGCAGGATATCACATGATTTGTTTGTCTTTCTTTGATGATCGGTAGAGTTTGATACCTAAACCCTCGGGTTTCTGAATGAAAAATGCAGGCCAATGCGGTACACAGATATTGGAAATTGTAAATTACTACAAAAGTGATAACCAATACCATAGAATCACCAAACTATTCTTAAAATTCGAGTTGTAGTATATTTTTTTGATTAATTTTGAAAACATTTGTCAGTTTAGTAAGTACCTCTTTAATGTCATCAATCAAAAATTAATATACAAATTTATATTCAACCGACATAATAATCAAGAACTGTACGGGGCTGCAGAAATCCATTTTAGGTCAAATTGAAAAAGTATTGTGTATATTTGAATAAAATATAATAGAATGGATTGTCACAAGATAACTTTTTCGAAATATTCCAATATTTGAAACTCCAAAGGTTTTATTTAAACTCAACAAGTTCCAAAATCAAACTGAGCAGACACTATAAAGAGTTACATTCTAGGTATTCCCGCTGAAAGAACTAAGACTTAGCTACTATAATTGATAATATTGTTAAGTTCGAATTCTGGTTTGAGCTAAAATAGTTGGCTTAGTACAATAAAAAATAAAACTCCAATATAAATAATTTAATAAAAATAATTCATTCTGTTTTTGATATCTTAAACCCAGAAAAACTCATTTCTAATTAAAAAATACATCTCAGCAATCAAAACCACCTGAAAAGCAACTTATATTAGAACTCTTGAAAATATTTTCATTGAGTATATATTTTGGGTGTATTTACAGCAAGCTCAGCCAGAAATTTTGCTATACTATTATTAAAATCCATATTACCCCCAAATTATAATAGCCCCATAACATAGATATAGACAAAACAAGCCTTCTATGGTCAAACTTGAATGCATGATTCTGCAGTGCTTTGCATGTGCAGCTGAGATACCAAATCCGGATATTCGGAAGTCTGACCCATTTGGCTGATCTCGTTCATCCAACCTTTAGAGAGCCTATAGTATAAAGTTCTAGTTCTAATATATGAGTGGTTTGGGTCATCTTTCCAAACAATCATTAACATCTGTCAAACTGATCTCTCTTATCAATCATATTCTCTATTGATTCTTAAGGATGAGTTATGAAAAACATGTTTAGTCGGTATATTGCTTGAAATCAATTTTTCACTGACAAAATAGTGGCATTTACCAGACTCGCCTAGAACTGATAAAATCAATTGAAGAATATTTCTTCATAATTGCATTAACTTTGTAGTTGCACGTTCTATGGATAATAATTTGATAGTTTCTGCTCAATAGTTTTATTTTTTAACGTATTTGATATAAAAATATAAATTTAGTTCCTATTTTTGTCGGTATACTCAAACGTCTCTCAACTAAAATATTTTGGAAAACGTCCTCTTTTCCAAAAATTTTGCCTATTTCTAACGGCACATTTTACTTATCGGTTCATTGGCTTTTCCTTTAGCTTATAAATTTTTGTTTTATTTAATAACATAAGAGAGTATCGTCGTTATCTATCTATAAATTTATTTCAAGACAATAGAAAATAATAAACTTTTAATTGAATATACTTTTCAATTCCTTTTTATTAAATTTATATTTTGCTACTAAACTATTGTGACTGTATTTAATTACATACTTTACTTTATTTGAGCCTATTCTTACCATGACATTAGTCTCAACACACCTAAAGCTTTTACTTTGCGTTCCTTTATAATTTCTTGAATTTTAACAATTTTCAATTCAATTATTTTAAACAGTTTTTAAATTAAATAAAACACTAATACGTTTAAACAACTTGATTTAATGAGTGAAAAAACAACTTCGACAAGATCAAACATGTTTATCAACCTGATAAGGTACGTTTTATTGTATAAAAGAACTGCTAGTTTAACTAAATAGTGTCTACCACTTTTTGCTTTTTTAACGCTCCCAATTATACATTCTGATTTATGCCTTGATATTGGATGTTTACTATTAGGGTTCTGATTACACTTGACTCTTTTTATATTTAGAAATGTAAATTGTTATTGGAAATTTTTTGAATTACTGTTCAGATTACTGTGTTCCAATTTATTATTTTTAGCTGCAATTCTTGTAATTCTATATTACATAATGATAATTGAGTATTTAGATTTAATTTAAACTTAATTAACCTTTTTTCTTTTTGTTTTTTGAAATTATATTTTATGTTATTTTGATCTATTTGAGGATTTCTTGCTATTTCATTTCTTTTTTTTATTTATGAGAACGAAACAAATCGTACAAATCTAAAGTTAATTTATTTTGTAAGAATATTATTTGAAATTATTCTTATTATACTATAATTCTAACAGCCTTGAGATTTTCAAAATTCTTTTATTTGTCTAGTGTTTGGATTATATTTCTATTTCAGTTTTTGTAAAACAACTTAATTAAAAGACAACCTCAATTTAGAAATTCCATTTGTTTTGTCGATTTTTTGATTAGTTTTTGCCTTTTGTTCCCCAAATACTGATTAATTAATTTTAATGCAATTTTTAAGCTCTCAATTAAAGCTAAAATGATCTTATCATGTTTTCATGTTTAAAGATACTTTCTTATCAAATAAAAAAAAAAATAATCATACAATTATAAAACTATACAAAGAATAAAAAAATACAATGTCAGTGGTTAAAAAAATAGATAGAAATAAGTATAAACAAAACAAAATAAAAATATACCAGCCTGATTTCAAACATTAATCATAAGAAATAAAAAATATCAACATGACGAAAGAAATTGAATAAAAATACAATAAAAATAAATAAAGAATAAAACTAAACAGGTGATAAAATGAACAAAGTGATAAAAAACAAGCCATCAAAAATTAATAACAAAAATATAAATCTAAAAATCAAAAATTAAAAATTAAAAAAACAATTTCTATTATAAAAAAAATTTATTTGATTTCGGTTCCGGTTTCAGCTTCACTTATTATACAACCAACTTTATTATTCAGTGAAGATTGTTTGATGTTTTCTGCATTACAAAAACTGTTATTTCTGCTTTTTGACTCTTCTGTATCATTAATTGTGCTATTATCATTGCAAAAGGAGTTAACAATTTTCCCGCTGTTAGATTCATCATTAATAGATGTTCTTGCCAAATAGTTTAAAATAAAATTCAGTTTCTCATCCAATGAGTAATTGTTGCTAATTATGAAATTGTGAAAAACAACATTATTTTCAATCTCTTTAGAAATTTTCATTAACAAATTTGAAGGAATTATTTTTCGAAAAATTAAATCCATAACAATATCACTGGCAATTTTATAGTTATTCTTATCATGTTTTAGATAGTTCTTAAAAGTTTCTAAAGTCAAATGATACTGATTTTTGAGTTGTGCATACGACATTGGTTTTGAAATTTTATTCTGTTTCTTGCTAATGCTGTTATTAATTTTAGCATCATTACTGAAAATTCTTTTCTGGTATGAGTTAGAATTATTCATCAAATTGCATTCTGTAATAATGTTATTTGATGTTAATATTGGAGTACTAAATTCGTTATTATTGATTGAGGGCTTTTGGGAACCTTCTTCTAAACCACCAGAAATACGATTATTAGCATTTATCTGAGATTGTAATAAGAAATTCTGCTGTTGCTGGTGAAATGGATTTAGAAAGGGTTGTTGAGGTGATATTTGAATGGAGTTTAAATTATTTGATGCAGGTTGAAAAAATAAATTGCTTGAAGCAGTTTGCTGGGGATATGATAGTTGAGTCTCAAGAGTAGAATCATTTGGAAATGGATCAATGTTAATTGTACCGTATGTTCCAGCGGAAGAAGTTATACTTGTTCTGTTCTCATAAGTGGAGTCATTTACACTATTTGCAGTTGTGTTTGTGTTTGAACTTATATTTGTTGATGATGAACTGTTTCCTGATGAAGCATCATAGTTGCTAACAACAGATTTTGAAAGACATTGATTAGACTGACTAGAACCAAGATAGTCGTTATCGTTACCAAATAAACCAGTTGTTCCGTCATAAGATAGTGAGATAGGTGTTGATAAAACTGAACTTGAGGTACCACTTGTTAGCATTATGCTATTGCTGCTACTGTTGCTGTTTATCGCAAAGGGTTCTGTATTAATACCATTGAAACTATTTAAACTGTCAATGTTATTGGAGTTGCTGACATTATTAAGGCTGTTTATATTACTAATAGTGTTTAAATGAGATATACTGTTGATGTTACTTAAATTATTCAAAGTACTTATACCTAAATTATTGAAGCTGCTGATATTATTTAGAGCATTTAGAGCGTTTAAGTTGTTGATATTATTCATATTGTTTAAATTATTTATAGCATTAATATTGTTAATATTATTGATTCCATTTATATCACTGATGTTGGTAATATTACTGAAGTTGTTGTTAATACTATTGTGTGAATTGTGATCAGTAGTAGTTATATTAGAATTATTATTGGAAGTATTATTTTGATTGTTATTGTTGTGATTTGTATTGTTATTATTGTGATTTGTATTGTTATTATTAAATTTTGGATAAATGTATTTATCATAAAGAAATAGATATTCGGCTTTATTTTTTTTGCTTAGTTTCAAGATTAAATGTTTTTTTTTGTTCAAAATAAATTTAATATCACCAATATGTCGATGGTTTAGAAAGGGTGAATTTTTATTAAAATTTGGATCGATAGTATTTTGATCTAAATTATCAATTTTATCAAAATGATTTAAATTTATTGTGAAACAGTTGTTGATTGGATCATAAGTGAATTCCAAAGTAGAGCTTATTTCTTGAAGCAAAACGAAAGTATCATGTTCATGAGCGATCTAATAGAGAATAAAAGGAGAAGAAAACAAGAATGAATATGTAAATATGTTTCAGTTAGTAAACAGAAAAAGCAAATTAAAGAAATTTGAGTAATTTTTTTCTTTTTTTTTTTGTCTTTTAATTATTGAAGTCATATTAATACTTACAACTTTATGTAGTTCAGCTCTTAGTTTTTTAACTTCAAATTTTGTTGATAATTCAGGATAATAGTCAGTCATTTTATTTTTAACATTGATATAGGAAGATCTGGGAAAATCCTTTGAGTTTGGGGATATGTCTATTGTTATTAGTTCGTTTAATAAAAGTTTTATAAAATTTAATTTCATTTCAGTTGTCCACCTTGAATGATCTTGGACTGAAAGAGCTTTTCCCTGAGCCATTAAAAATTGAAAGGTATTGGATACTAATAGTGGTGGATGGTATTGGTTTTATAATTGTAA
Organism: Ascoidea rubescens DSM 1968; assembly: GCF_001661345.1. NCBI lineage: Eukaryota > Fungi > Ascomycota > Saccharomycetes > Ascoideales > Ascoideaceae > Ascoidea > Ascoidea rubescens. The sequence continues at coordinate 342,313 of NW_017962928.1, read as the reverse complement.
ACAAGGGTTTTGATTAGAGAATTATTAGTGATAATAGTGATAGTGATAGTGATAGTAATAATGGTAGTATAATTATTGGATGATGATTTTTGATGTGTATAAAAGTAAAAAAGTGGATAAGAATGATAATATATACTAAAATAACATAAATAAAAGGAAATAAAGTATATGATGTTCTAATCTATAATAGGATAAGAAGATTTTAAAAATACAATTCAATTGATTGAGACTTCTAAATAAAGGAATATGATTAGGTATTTATAATAAAATTTTAATTTATCATAATATGGAAATAAAAACAGAATAGTAAGTGAAAAACCAAAAGAGAGATGGAAATTAGTAATTCTAAACTTATAAAAAGATAAACTTTGAATCTGTGAATTTTGTTAAAGTAATTTCAAAAAATGTATAAAGTTTCAACATAAAATCAAAGACAGTAAAATAAAAATAATAAAACAATGCTATATAAGAGAAAATAATATTAAGCAGAATAAATAATATCCCAAATGAATAAAGATATTTGGAGTCCTATTATGTGTATACCAAGATCAAGAAATAAGAATCATAGTTTTTCATAGTGACTGTTCAAAAATCTAAAAACGATAATAAAGAAAAAAACAAAATCCTTTTAAGATCTGATTTTATTATCAAATTAAACCAAGTTAAATCCAAAAAAAATAAAAATGAATTCCCAAAAAGATTAGAAAGGAGATAATTTTCTGTTTTGGTTATAAAGTATGAACGATAAAATACAAACTCTAATCAGAAAGTATAAAGCATAAAGCACGGGTCGTAAAACATAAAACCAAAACTATAAAATGGATTTCTGGTGCTATTATTTAGCGATTCTGGTATAATACCTGTGTTGAGCTTCTGCTGTGATTGACCTAATTGTGTTATTCTGATAAACGGCAAGTAATACCTGGACTGTGATGTTGCTTTTCATCCGCATTGTTGTGCCTAACGTCAATGCACTATGCATGTGAGCGCTTGGAGATACGTATTTGCGCTGAGAAAAGCATTTGGGCCCTCGTATGTGGTGCCAATCGTACAACGTCTATTCCATTCAGCCAATCACAAGCGATGATAGCCTGTAGATCTATTTTGGACTGGATGATTGCTGCTGTTGGTTGAAATAAAATATCACAAACAAGCTAATTGGAGAAGTTGCCGTAAATTTGTTTCTTTTGTGTATTAGATCAAAATATCTTGATCAACTTATTTTCTATAACTGTTTTTTGTCCAACGACATATTAACATGAGAAAGTAAAAAACCAAATATAATCAACTATAAAAGCGCTTGGTTCCTTGAGAAAAGACTTGTTAATTAGAGGAATTGTCTATTCTCTGCTGAGCAACAGGTCTCAAAAGTTCATTTGCAAAAGCCATTCAGTTGTATATTGTTTCACCTGGAGAAATCTAGAGGAGTCCACAACGAGTGAGACACAAATTGCAAGTTCAGATCCCTTTGTCACATGACTCTGGCACATGCATGTCATGTGCCAACTCAGGGCGTTGTTGTTACGGTATGTACGCAGGTATCGTATAACATCACCAACGTTAGTGATAATACTCAGACTATTGGCATTATTAGCATTCACAGTGTGTATGCAGTATGCACAAGTAACATTACCAAACTCATCAAAACATTGGTATTAGCCGGATCACATAACATGGCTTTTCCTGTTTTTTTTTGGCTTCCAACTTGAGATAGAATGTTCTACAAAAAACAATGAAACATCATAGCAGAACAGATTTGAAAGGTTCTGAAAGGATTTGAAAGGATTTGAAAGGACTTTAAACAGATATTGGCAAGGCCCTATATATAATAATACTTTTGATTGAATGTTTATTCGCTTAGATATCTTGTTTTGCATCCTTTGTTTTAAAAATTAAATTATATGCTGCAGTGTTTGTGAAAGTAGCCTTCCAAATACATTTTAAAGGCCATGTGAATTCCATGCTTACAAGATACCAGTTTAATTTAAGGTAATTGTTTAATGAAATATTTTGAATGTGTTCTCTTTAGCTTTGAGTATTAACCATTTAATTAATTGTTTTTGTTTGTTTATTTTCATTATTTTTAAGTTTTCATCTGAAAACAGTACAATGTGAATTTATATTGTGTTTCTTACTCTAAATTGTAGTTTATCACAAACAATTTTATTTTACTATTTAAATTAAAAAGGAATTAAACAGGCTTGTTAATAGTATAATTGTTCAACTATATTAATTCTTCATGTAATTATACCGGTTTTAATCTCAGAGGAATGATTGATTGAACTATTTATTTCACAAAAAACAAAAAAAAAAGCCGTTAATGCCATCAGTTGGATAAATTTCTTATTGATTTTTAACAACTACTGGCTTTTCTCATACTACTATCGATAATATTTAAAAAGCAATTAGTAGAAATCCATCAACAGAAATCAATTTATATTGCAGAGTTGAAATTGCAATCAATAGTCATATCGATTATTTCGGATTTATATTGTAATCCATTGTAAAAACCCAAATGAAAACATTAAAAAAACCCCCAAAAACAATCTAATACAATCTAATACAATCCAATATAATTTAAGAAAGGAAAAAAAAAAATAAAAGAATAAAAGAATAAAAGAATAAAAGAAAAAAAAAAGAAACAAAAGAAAATAATATAACGAAGCAATTATTTCTATGGCGAAGGGTGTTTTTTCGTCAGAAAATACATATAAATGAATCTAAAAAGTTTAATTTCAAATTGGCCTTTCATAAATACGTACTAAAAACCGAATAAATGGCATTGATCTGCCATTCCTTTCAATTACTTAACTTCATAAATGTATGTATTCTATTTGAATTTTGCTTATAACCTTAGAGCGGTAATATCTAAATGTGTAATGACTTTTACCAACGCAAACTTTTTTTCCTTAATTATTCAAAGACAACCCTTTACCTGAAAAATTAAGCCTGTAGAGTTGTTCCATCCAGTTGTTCTGCAATAAACTTGCTCTTATCGTTGTTGCTGCATGATAAGCCCATATTATGCGGCCTGCGGTGGATAATGCAGATTGGCTCCGCATGTGATATTCAAGTTACTAATACAACAATCTATCCACAGCTTAAAGAGGTCACGTGAAGATATGATTTAAAAAACTCAATCTGGGCTTATCTTGCTCAAGTAATGATCTTCTGCCATGATAAACAGCAGCTTCATAAGAATTAATTGTATCATTAATCAGATTATTTGAAAAGTAAAAAATACTAATCTTTATTGTTTATTTGTGCTTTACCTTTAGCAGCTGATTGGTAAGCATCCATCCAAAATTTAATCCAACGTCGAAAGCCATCTTTACTTCCAATCATAACCAGTAATATATCACCTGATTTAGAGTAATCAAGTATCTGTTTTGTTGTGACCTTGAATAACCGAAATCCGTCCGTTCGTTACGAGCTAATACACTTTCGAGCATTCGTTCTAGTCGCTCAAATCCGGATGCAACATTCGATTCAATTAACTCAACTCTGATTTAATTCGTTAATTTCGGAAGCCTTTGGTGAACTATCAAGTTCCTCTTTGTTATCACTTTCAGTGTTCTTGACATGAATGCTGTCAGCTTGACAGTCGTCGAAGGAAGGACAGATTTCTTCTAGTGCTCATGACTTAGTAGATTTCTCTCTCCTTTTCCTTTCTTGTTTTATTTTATTCCTACTTAGCTATTTAGTGATCATATTTATATTTTTTGGATTGCAATCTTCATCAACGTATTTGTGAATTAAGTGTTGTTTGTTGAAACACAATTTTCGTTTCATATTGGTTAAGTCTTGTGTATTTCGTTTGGGGGCAACGGGCCATAATGACTTCACGAGCTTCCGAGTTTGTATTGTTTTTTCCGGCCACATTTCGTGCAAAATGTTTCTTACATAATCAAATTTGGTCAGCACTCCGAAAAAGCAACTAGTTTAATGACTGTGATAAGATGATGTACTCTCCCTTGCCACCCTACAATCTATATATAAGTCCCATATTCCACTGCTTTTCTCCAACCTTTTGAAATCTATTTCAGGATTATTTGAACAGCAATAGTTTCATTTTAACTTCTTGTTACCTCTTTAGCAGCTCTGAATTGATATCCTCTCTCACCTATTGAACATCTTTACTTTTTGTTTTTATTTGCCTCGATAACTCCAAACAATCTGTTTTTGCTCCATTTTCCATTCAACTCCTTAATCATCAATCATCAATCACAAATTATACATTTGTATTAATTCTGATTTAATTGAAAGGTTTTCCTATTAAATTTGACACCATAAAAATTGAAATACTTTGAAAAAGCAGAATCTTATCTAAGTTTCAACTAATTTTCTCGAAAAATATAAAGGATATCTAAAAAATACCTATAGCTGAAAGTTTGAATTATGTCTAATTTCGATTTTGATTCTGATTACTCCAATCCATTTTCTTCTGTTTCCAAAACTCTGAAATCTTACGAAAGATCCAACAAATCACTTGAACATTCTTCCCAAATCACATCCAACAACATTGATCATAGCAATATTTTTTCCCCAAAAATTGACCTAAATAGGACATCAACTAGTACTCTGAAATCCACCATGCCAAATAAGTCCCCTATAACAACTAAGAAAGCTCCTGATGAGATTTTTGGTAAGTTTACATTCTACTATAATGCTAATGCTAACCATAAGGATTTTTCAACCCCAATCATCAATAGTATCACTAAAATTTTTTGCATTTCAAAAACAGATTTATCTTCCAAAAAATCATTGCAGGAAGGCATTTCAAAACATTTTTTGTCACCCTACGTTACTATTCCACCTGGCTTTTCAGGCAACAGAACTGCTTACATTTCTTTGTATGTTAAAAATCATTTGGATATTTACAGGATTTCAAAAAAATCCAACAAATCCATTCGTTTGTCCTCCTTTGGTGATTACAAAAACCTCTCTCAAATCTTGCAGTATAAAGATACCTTAAGTTTTATAATTTTTTTTAAAAATGACAAACTGGTAACTAATTACGTTTATGAACATATTCTCGACAAGACCAATGACATGGTTGGTATTAGTCCTTTACCACTACTACAAATGAGCCAATCCATCTCCAGTGATTCAACTACTTCAGGCATTTCCATCTTCCAGAGCCCATCTTTCAACGATAACACTATCAACCCGGACTTAACAGATACCGCAGAGGCGGGTAGTTCTGCAAATCTGGGGCTTTTGTTTAGGCAATCTTCCCCTACTTCTGCGCCAGATTCCAACCTATCCAATTATCTTTCTAATGCCAATAACACTACACAAAGTGCTCCAAAATCCAATTTTACCAATTCAGATATTGACTCCATCTCCCCCAAAATCCTACCTGTAACTTTATCTCAAGGTTCAATTGAACATCTCACTCAATCAATTTTAAAAAATGAGTCCTTTTTGACCTTGAAAGCAGAGCTAACCAATGATATTTCTAAAAATATTCTCAAAAAATTGAGTCAAACATTATCTGAAAGTACTGCACTTGCCAGTGATAATAATATTGCTAGCAGGAAGAAAGTTAATAAACCAGGATTTTTATCCCATAAAAATATTTATTGTGATATTTGCTCTCCTAAATACTTGGAAAATTTTCCAAGTTCTTCAATTAATGGTACTCGCTATAAATGTCTCGACTGTTCCGATTTTGATTTATGCGAAATTTGCAAAGAGACTTATGATTCAGAGTGTTCAACAGAACCAACAGAAAATGAACCACATACTAAATATCATAATCTTTTAATTCTTCCAAAATCTTATTATGATGTATCTCAACTATCTTCTTCAGCTCATCTTCAGTTGGCTAAAGTTAATAGTTTGAAATGTCTCACTTGTTCCGGTTGTTCAAATACAATTTCTTCGTTGGCATATCGTTATTTAACTCACGATTTAGATAATCAAGCTAATAATTTTTTTTGCTCTGATTGTTTTGATAAAACTTTTGACCATCAATCTCCTGCTTTGAGGGTAAATCTCTCTAAAAATAAAAAAAAGACTGATAGTACCTGTGATTATCAAAAAGAGCGCAGTTTGAATTTTGAATGTTTTTCAGATCCAAACGATTTTACAACCATTAAACCACCATCAATTCCAGATACTGTTTTCTTGCGAAACTTTAGCTCACATTACTGTGATAATTGCAATATAGATGTTGACGATTTACGTTTCAATTGCAAAACATGCAATGATTTCGATCTTTGCGAAACTTGTTATTATCAATATATTAATGATGCTCTCAGTTGTCCAACTATTATATCCGATTTTGATCATTTACAAGTTCATGAAATGGAAATTCTAGGCAAGAAAATTAACAGAGCACTTAATGATGGTAAAATCTATTATTGTGACATTTGTGATACAAAAATTTTTAAAGAGCGTTATCACTGCAGCGATTGTTGTGATTTTGATCTTTGCGGCAATTGTAACTGGGAATTTCTGAAGATTGCATTCACTGATCTTAATCCAAAGAATTTTCAACACAAGAAAACTCATAATGTTTCAATATTTTTTAACAAACAGGAAACTGAAAGTAAAGTAAACCATTGTAAGGTCAAAACTAACCAAACTAATGATGAATCTTTTGTTTGTAATTTACCAAAAACCTTCAGAACTCAACATGCTGATTCTTACAAGCTGCCATTTTATGACAGTTTGTTTTCAGGAGATGTAGATATGTTTTTTGATTCAAACGACAAAAAGTTAGGTGCAAAGATTAAGAGTGGATCTAAAAGATCTGGAATTCTTAAAGGAAATACCAAGTCTTCACCGATCAAGCGGGATGTATCTTTTTCAGACTTTTTTGATTTGAAAAAGAACAAAAAAATTGTTATTGATTTTGATTCAACTGAGATAAATAATCTCATCAACGTTCAATTTTTGAGTTTAAATTCAAAGGTAGAATCTAATAATGCATTAATTTTTGAAAAAATCAATTCTGTCACCAAAGAACTTGAAAAGCTTTCATTATCTATAGATGAAAAGTTTGCTACTCAAAATACCAAGTTTCAACAAAACTTTGAAGAATTAGAGAGTTCAATTAATTCAATTTCAGATAACTTGAACGCTTCTGAAAATGAATTCAAAAAGCAAATTTGTGAGGTGAAAGACAATTTGATTAACGATTTTAGTTTTGTCAAAACACTCATCAATGAGCAAAAGGAAACGTTGACCAGCCTTACTATTTCATCTGCAAAGATGGAGGGGAAATTTTCAAATGAAAATATGTTGAAGAAAATGGAAAGAGAAAAACTGGAAAGTGATTTAAATACAAGAGTAAATAATAATGTTGATAAATCTATTGAAACAGTAGATATTTATAATGGATTAGAGGTTCAAGGGAACCAAGTATATCAAGATATATCTGTTTCTGACCAACATCAAACTAAAAAGATATCAAAAGAGTCGATTGCAGCTTCAAAACCAGCAAATTATTTAATAGCAGCCAACGAAAAAACAATTAAAGATAAAGGTAACGGTTCTCTTGCTTCTACTGTTGTTTTACCGATATTACCTAAAGAAAGTATCATTTTTTCTGGTGAAAGTTCATTTTTAAGCCGTCAATATGAGCCCAGCAAAACATCGAAAATTAGTCCTCCAGTTTCTTCTGTAATTCTAAGAACACAAGACGAAGGTGATAAGGCTGATGACGAAGAAGATGATGATGATGATGAAATTTATAATGAAAATTTCAAGTCAATAATTGTTACTGAAGATGAAAAAATTGGTTTGACTGAAGGCAAAAGCAACTTGATGGATGTTGATTCACGGAATCAAAAGGATAATTATGGCAGTGTTTACTCTAGTTTTGAGGCACTTGATTTTACACCAAAAAATGATATCAATGATGAAAAAGTTGAGCATGATTCGGAATATGAAATTTTGTCGGTAACAGATTCGGATGGAGAACTAATTTAAATAAGAGCTTTTTTTTTTATTTTTATTTTTATTTTCAACTTTGGGGATTTGCAATTTAGTTTTTCATCAAAGAATTTTTATTTGAATCCAAAATTTACCTGTTAAGTTTACTCTTTTAAATTGAGTTTGGATATTGTTCACTTCTGTTTTATATATTGACTGTTTTTGTCTAGATGTATGTTTCATTTATCATAAATTATAAATTATTTTCAATTCAGAATATTGTTTTTTTTAGTATTTTATGTTGTTTCACGCAAGCGTATAATATATGTTTATGATTTCCTAAAAACCATTCAGTTTCAGTAGACAATATAAAGATTTATTCAAATAAGCAGGCTGTGATTTTTGTTAAGTACAGTGAAAAGTTAATGGAATTAGAAGTTGAACAAATGTCCAAAGTTTTATCATTTTCATCTATAATGTTAGTGAAACATAGGTTTGATGTTTCAAATATAAAAATCGATTGACAGTCAACTTTATGTAAAATAAAGATCGATTGATGGATTGACCAGACATTAAGGAATAATAAAAAATGGGAATAGTAGCGAGAAAATTTGAATTTTTCACATCAATTATCCAATTATCAACTGGAGCTGATTAATTTGATGCAATTCAAGAAAAGACGCCTAAAGGACTTTCAGGTATTCAAAAGGTTATCTTAAAGACCGCTAAACTCCTCAAGGCAAAACAAGGAAGGAGCAGGGAATTTCCTGATGATAATGCAAAACTTTTGGTTTGGACCAAGCAGACGATAATGACCTGGATTGAATTGAAGTGGATGCGTTATTGTAGACAAGCTTGTGCTCCCAAGTTTGTGCTCCCAAAAGTTTGAAGCATCTAACCAAGTTGTTCATGTGCAAGACATCCAAAACGAGCGCAGTGGGCTTTCTCCAGCTGTGTGGAATTCCAACAAAATCTCTCTGCTGCACCATCTCTGTTCGCCTGTTGGTGAAACCCATCGTCTTCCAGACCATCCTCACCACCAGAGCCTCTCATCCAGCAAGAAAAGACACTTTCCTCCAGCACCAGCGAAACACACCTCCTTTGCCACACGGCCCCCTAAAACAGCTTTCATGCTGCAATGCTGGCGATTCAGAGTTAAAGTTCTGCATTTCCAACGACCGAGAATTAATCTGAGGTGCAAACCCAACAGAACTGGCCTTCAGAAATCAGTGAAACAACAGCCATTTATGTAAATACCCTTTGTAGCTACAATACACTGCATCATCCTTTATTTCTCTAACACAATACACCAACAAAACATGCTCGAAATTACACAGAGTAACGGCATCAACCAAGGGAAAAGTCCCGATAAAGCCAAAACAGTAATTGCTAATCAGCTGGAATCCACTCACAAACCTTTGGTCAATGCAACATCTACCCCAGCTGCAACAAGCACCACTCCCAACATATCCAAACTAACAAGCCCTTCTACCGAAGCTCTTTCAGATACGCAGAGCCTCTCAACGACAGCGAATTCTGAAACTGGTGAGGAAGAGGATCAAGGTGATGAAGATGATGGCACTGAGGAAGAAGAGGAAGACCACAACACTACTAACACTACTGATGATGAAGCTGATGATGAACCACCAAGATTGAAATACTCTCGTTTGACAGGCCTACCTCTGGCCTTTTTCACAAGAGATGCAGTATCAACCTGCCTTATAAACGAAAATGTCTTTGCTTTTGCTACTCATTCAGGTGTGTTGCATCTATGTAATCCTGATTTCACGCCGATAAGAACTATCAGAATTCATAAAGCCTCAATTTTATCAATTCACACTGACGGCTATTATATTGCAACAGCTTCAATGGATGGTTCTATTGTCATTGGTTCCATTAAAGACCCCACTGATATTACAAGATTTGATTTTAAAAGACCAGTACATGCCGTGGTTATTGATAAAAATTATAAGCTGTCAAGAATATTTATTTCAGGTGGTATGGCTGGAAAAGTCATTCTATCCCACAGAAACTGGTTGGGCTCAAGAATTGATACAATTATCGATGATAATAACAACGGAAATGGAGGTCCAATTGTTTCGATCCAAAGGATAGACGATATTGTGGTTTGGATGAACGATAATGGAATCTCAATTTTTAACATTCCCACCAGATCAATCATCTTAAAAATCCAAAGACCAGAAAATTCTCCCAGAGCTGATTTGTACTGGCCACGATGCAATTTTCCTGAAACAAATAGATTGATCATTGGCTGGGCTGATTATATCTGGTCCATCAAAGTGACTATAATTAAATCTGACTATAACAAGTTCAGCTTAACATCGGCTGCTTCTAGTTTTAGAGCTCCTCCAACTGAACGAAAGGCCGAAATTGAAAGTGTTTTTCATATAGATAGTTTGGTTGCTGGTTTAGCATCTTTTAAAGATGATTTATTGATGATCTTAACTTACTTACCTCCCAAAAAGAATTTCAAAACTGGTGGAAATCTTAGTTATCCACCCGAAATTAGATTGATATCAGCAACAAATGGCGAAGAAATCGCAATTGATGAAGTCTCCTTAAAAAGTTACGAAAACTTAGGTTTAAACGATTATCACTTGGAGCAATATATTGGAATAGATTCCACAAAGTATTTTTTAATTAGCGCCAGAGACGGTGTGATTGCTCAAGAATTTAACCTAAATGATAGACTAGATTGGTATTTAAACAAAAAAAAGTACTATGAAGCCTGGTTAATGAGTGAACATGTAATTGATCCAATTCAAAGATGCGAAATCGGCTTGAAAGATGTTGATAATTTAATTTCTATTAATAAGTGGGAGACTTCTGCTAGAAGTCTTTCAAAAGTTTTAAGCTTAAATAACTTCAAGATAAACAGTACCATAGCTAATTCAACTCAAAACAATTTATCATCTGATAAGATTAATGAAAAAAGTAACAACACTACCAAACATAACAATAAGAAACAATCCATAAATGATTCTAGTAGTCTGATCAAAATTGATTTTCCCAACAGTTATGAAGATTATATAAAAGAAAAATGGGAAAAATATATCTGGAAATTTGTTAACAATAAGAAAACTGACATTATTTGCTGGTTGATTCCTTGCCACGAAAATGAAGTTAAATTAAATTCTAGAGTTTTTGAGACTATTTTGGCGTTTTTCTTAGAAAATGATCAAGAAAAGTATCTCAAATTAAGTTCCACGTGGAACACATCTTTGTATGATATTAAAAAGATTGCGAAGCTATTGGAGGAAAAAATTGAAAGTGAAAAATATAAAACAACCAACTATGGAAATTATAATGATAATGATAGTGATAATGATAATGATAATGATAACGACGCTGATATAGATCACAATAATAATAAATTAAGAAGAATATTAGCCAACTTATATATTGAGATGGATGAATTTAAATTAGCAGTTCCACATTTATTGATAGCAAGAGACAAAGATTTATTGAAGTTAATAGCCAAAAACCATTTGTTAAAGTATTTTATTGAAGATATTCCTGAGATAATATTAATTGATATAACTTCAAATGATTTAAAAGATTCATCTATCAATAACATAGAGATTAAGCTCAAAGATAATATTGATATCCTAATTAATAACCGTGAAGAATTGCCAGTTTTTAAAATAATGGACATATTTAAGAAAAAGAGTGAAACATTGAATAGTTTTAAAGTCATTACTTACAATTATTTAAATAGCTTATTTTTGAATGAGTTAAGCGAATGCAACGGTTTTGAAAATGAGATGATTCAAATGTTATCTATCTACAATCAGAGAGAATTATTAAATTTTTTAAAAAAATATAATAACTATAATATTGAAAAGGCAATATATATTTGCGAAAAAAATGAATACTTGAATGAATGGGTCTATTTACTTGGTAAAATTGGACAGAACAAAAAGGCATTAATGATAATCATCGACAAAATTTGTGATCCTCAGCAAGCTATTCTTTTTGCGAAAAAGCAGAATGATAAAGAATTATGGGACTACTTACTAAATTACTCTATGGACAAACCTGTTTTTATTAGATCCTTAATTGAGTTGGCTGGAAATATAATCGACCCTATTAAACTTATAAAAAAAATTCCCGAAGGAGTTAAAATTGAAGGACTAAATGACACATTGTTTAATATAACATTAAACAATGAAATTAATTTGATTTTAAATGAAAATATTTTAAAAATTATTAGCAACGAGAGTTTTAAGATTAGCAAAAAGTTTGAATTTTTGAAAAGCAGAGGTTATGGTATTGATGTTGATGATAATAAGTCCATTATTGATAGATTTGAAACTCTAATCAAACCTACAACTAATTTTGATAATCTAATATTCAAGAAAAATAAAGTTAATATGAATTCTGAAAATGCAAGTTTAATGAATAATGATAACAGATCTATCATTAGTATTATCAATGAAAATAGTAATGAATTCAATGACGAGGCATTTGAAGATGAAATATATAACAATGGAAGTAAATTGATTACAGAAAGTGAATTACTTGGAGAAAATGAAGTTTGGAAGGGATTCACTAAAAACTTAGGAGAGAAACTAACTCATTTGGCATACATTAAGGAAAAGTTGCGTGTCAGATATTAATGCCTGATTAAAGTGTGATGATTTATGAATTAACGAAAAATCTAAAAAGCTAAAATTAATCCAAAAAAAAAAACAAATAAAGAAAACAAACCAGACGATAAAATACAGCTTTTTATTGATCACAAAAGACCAAAATTCAACAAATCAGAGTGACTTTCTCGATAATCCATTCTTTTTATTGTTTAATAAAATTTTAATTGTTGTGTCTTCATATGATTGTATTAATTGAAAATGAAATCATTTTATGAATAGGTTTCAATAAGAGTATCACGTAAAGAGTTATTGATAGCGTCAGGTTGAGCATCTTGTAGTCTGAAAATACTTTCGATGACACTCAACTCTGGGGCAGTTGTGTCCAAACCAGTCACTGCTAACCAATCGTTAACAACCATACCACCGCCGATAACAGATGAACCTCTATTAACAGTTCCAGCAACTAAAGGAACTTGTAACAAAGAACTCAATTCCTCTTGATCCTGCACTGGAGTCTGAGAGTGAACCAAACCACCTTGGTTAGACAACGAACAATATGCGCCAACTAATGCAACACCCGCAATAGTCTGTCTAAATACTTCTACACCTAATACGTCTGCTATGATTTCCTCTGTCTCCCTTTCGATATCTGGATGAACTAAAGCAACATAATCATTGCAACAAATAACATTACCAAGAGCACTTAGTCTTTCCTCCACCCTTTGTATTTTGATTTGATCGGGCAAGGAGTTCCTTAGATGCATTAACTCCTGGTCAGTGGTTTGGGATGGCACCAACAAACCTCTTCTGTTTCCTGCGCTCATTCTTCCAATAATTCTTGAGCCAGCGATTGTTGTATGAATCAATGGAATGACATCTCCTATTTCTGCTTCAAATGCAGAATAAAAATTTTCTGAACCTCCAACTGCAACCATGCAATAAGAGTTCGTAAGCTTTGAAAAGACACCGATTCTTTATAAAAATAATATTAGTAACTTCAAAATTAAAATTTGAGTTTGCTCAGAGATGTAGATACTCTTTCCGGTACTGTTTCATTATCACTTACTCATTGGAGTTTTCGAATTGAGTTCTAGTTGCCATTATATCAAAAAAATTTACAAATTACTTCTTTCAGATGTTTATAATTAAAAAAAAAAAGATAAGTGCAAACTGCTGAAAATTTAAATGTTTAGTTATCTTGAGTTCAACTTCGATTGATTTCAAAATCAATGCTCAAAACAGAAAATTTTCAAGCATTATACTGGCGCAAACCCGTGATATTTCCTTATAAAATCATAGCATTACATAATCACGGATAATAAGTCATGCTAAAAAGTACAGTATGCGCAGTAGACGCACAGTATGCGTGATATGCATAATTAACCATTTCTCAGCATCTGATATGCACTAACGGCTGGCGAATGCCGAAGTGTTTCTTCATCCCCATTTTCGAACTTTTTGCCCAATCGTTTACTCAATCTTTTTGAATTATCTACCTTATATTGGAGATATAGAGCTAAAGATAAGACTTTTTGAAATGGAAATAATTTGTATTTAAAGCACAATGAATTTCTTCAATATTGCAGCCAATTCATTTTTGTTTTCAGTTTCATAGACAATCATTCACAGCAGATATGATTTCAAGAAACTATCGGTCGTTAATTTCAAAAAATAGTATTAAACGATACTACTTATCAGTTGCTTCAGATTATTTTCCAAATGAGCCTTTAAAACCCGAAATTATCTCTGAAACATATCCAGGCCCCATTAATGAATCAAAATTAAGTGAATTGGCTAAAAGTTTTGATCATCGTGCTGCGTATTTTGTTGCTGATTATTACAAGTCCATTGGAAACTATATTGCTGATGTTGATGGAAATAAATTATTAGATACATATTGTCAAATTTCCTCTATTCCTTTAGGATACAATAACCCAGAGCTTTTGAAAGCCTGTAGCTCCAAGGAAATGCAGGTTGCTTTGGCAAATAGACCCGCTTTAGCTTGTTTTCCCTCAAATGATTACGAAAGTATTTTGAAAGATGGTATTTTAGCTGCTGCTCCTCGTGGTTTGGATAAAGTTTGGACTGCTTTATCTGGTTCTGATGCCAATGAGACTGCTTATAAAGCTGCTTTCATGTATAAAGCTGCTAAAAAAAGAGGCAATTCTAAATTTACTAAAGAAGAGCTTGAGAGCGTTATGGACAATAAATCACCAGGTGCACCAGCTGCTTCAATTTTATCTTTTGACAAGGGTTTTCATGGTAGACTATTTGGTTCATTGTCTACAACAAGATCAAAACCAATTCATAAACTAGATATTCCTCAATTTCCTTGGCCAAGAGCCCCATTTCCGTCTCTAAAGTATCCCTTAGAACAGTATTCAATTGAAAATCAGAAAGAAGAAGAAAGATGTCTAGAACTAACTGAAGCATTAATTAAAGAATGGCCTGATTCAATTGCTGCAATAATTGTTGAGCCAATCCAAGCAGAAGGAGGTGATAATCATGCTTCTCCCTATTTTTATCAAGGTTTAAGAAAATTAACTAAGGCTTATGAAATTTTATTAATAGTTGATGAGGTTCAAACAGGGGTTGGGGCATCAGGCAAATTTTGGTGCCATGAACATTTATTTGATCCAAATGATCCCCCAGATATTGTAACTTTTTCAAAAAAGTTTCAGGCTGCTGGTTTTTATTATAAGTTACCTGAATTACAACCAGATCAACCGTTCAGACAATTCAATACTTGGTGTGGTGATCCTTCTAAAGCAATAATCGCTAAAACAATTTACAATGAAATCATCAAAAAAAACTTATTACATTCAACAAAAAAAACGGGAGATTATATCTTTAACAACTTGGAAACTTTGTTCAACGGAAAATTCTTTCAAATTGTGAAAAATCTTCGAGGAAAAAATAGAGGTACTTTAATTGCTTTTGATTTCAATACGGCTAAAGAAAGAGATGGCTTTTTACTAGAGTGTAGAAAGAATGGTGTTAACATTGGTGGATGCGGAGATACTGCTGTTCGATTAAGGCCATCTTTAGTATTTGAAAAAAGACATGCTGATATTCTTTTAAATATTGTTGAGGAATCATTATCAAAATTATATTGATAAGTTAATATGGTTTAGATACATTATTTTTTATCAATGATTTTTTTTTTAGCTTTTTATTTTGAGTAATATTCAAGGAAAAAAAAGATGAGTCTAAAACATATAAAAATAAATATTTTATAGTATACTAAACTTTCCGGGACTTGATTCTGGGAGCATTCGTACTCATATCAACAGAGGTAGTTGATTCAACAAAACTGCTTCCTGTTTTAGTTGAGTCTTTCTTCTCTTCAGGGCCAGCTTGATTATTTCCGTCTATTTTTTTTCTACTGTTCTCATACTTCAAGTCCAACTGCTTTAAATACTTATTTTCCGAAGTTGATGATTTAGCATTTGTGGGATTGGAAATATTAAAATCTTTAAATAATGGGGGCTCTTTCATAATGTTTCCGAGTTCTTTGGTATCAAGAATAGAAACGTTTTGCTTGTTCTTTGGAATCCCAAGTTTACCTTGATTAGCATCACTCGGAGCATTATAATCAGCAGATCCATAAGGATTGAAATCTGAGATTTCACTAAAAACGCTGGGATTATTCGCATTGCTTTTTGATTTTAACTTTTCTTTTAAGGGTTTATTTTTATTTTGCAAAATTTTTTGTTTTTTCCTTTCAATTGCAGATTTCTTTTCAATGTCTTTAATAAGGTCCTTAGTCTTATCAAATAATTTTTTTTGCAATTCTTCATCATTTAACTCCTTTCTTGAAAACTTTTGTTTATTGACAATTGAACATTCTTGAATAAAATGAAATTTTTTGGAGTGAGTAAGCTCACCATTCATTAGGGTGAAGAAAATGGATTGAGAACCCTGATAAGTGGATTTAAGTACAATCCATAATAGTGGATAAATAAGAATATAGAAAAGCAAACCTATCAAAGTACCGAAACTAATGAATCTTTTTGTTGAAGGAGATCTCATCATGCCCGGGTTTACAACATTCACAGAAACGTTACAAGGCAATTTATCATTTCTTTCATACTTGTTAATCCTTCTTTGTAGTTCTTGAGCAAAACAGCCTAGCATCAATTTAGAAGAACCAAAAACTTTCCAAGGTTTATTAATTGGATATCTTTTTTTTTCCCATAATATATCATTTAAATCAATTTTACCAAATACTTGTGACAAACAGGAAATCATAATAATTCTAATATCTCTATCAGGAGGTTGGGACCTCAAAGCAGGAGAAAGCAAATTTAGTAGATGGAAATTTGCTAGATAGTTTATAGCAATTTGTTTTTCAATGCCATCCTCTGATAATTTTCTAAATTTCCCTCTAGGTAAACATTCAGCTGCAGAGCATATAATACCATCAATTCTCCTGATGCTAGTTGTATCTAACCATTTCGTAGCAAATTTTCTGATGGAGTGTAAAGAGTTTAAATCACATTCCTCGGCATAAATTAGAAAATTTTTTGTTGATTCTCGTAGATCGTCGATATAGTCTATAACCCATTGGTCCTTTAAATTTCGAACCAATAACACTAGTTGAGCACCTCTAGAAGCTAATTCTTTGGCACATGAAGCCCCAAGACCAGAAGTTCCACCTGTTATTATATAAACTTTCCCATGCAAATCCCTTTCCCAGTTATTTCTAGCGCCAGCAAAATAGTACTTTAAAGAGGCGATACTAAGAACAACAGGAGTAATTGCTTTTATCTGGTTCCAGTAGGGAACTTTATCAGTTCCTTCTACCAATATGGTTCCTATAATGTGAAGAGGCATCTGACGAGTGAGTTGGAGGAGGTGGATCCAGAAGAATAGAAAAGAACAGAAACTGAATTTGCCAATTGTAATCTGAAGGGAAATCCAAAGTTTTCAAGTTTTTCGGCAACTCAGGGAAAACGGGAAATGAAAGGCACTGTTACCATGGGGCTGGTGTACAATTGCAGCGAAGGATCAAGACTTATAACAGCAACAGAAGAAAGGAAGTAAGAGATTGGAAATGGGTTGGATAACCAAAGAATTCTGGCGATTGACAGCAGGATTGAAGTGCTATTCTACAGCATTACAAAAAATTTTGTAAGGAAGGTGTAATTCATTTCTTTTTGCGAATAATTCAGTTGTTCTAAAGGAAATAAGCAAAATCGAGGTTTAAAACATATGAAAATGAATATATAAGAAAAGAGAGTGTTCATTCTAGCTAATTTCCTATATTGCATCAAGCAAGAGCAACTGCAATTTGATTTTCAACAGACTCATCAACTATTTTTGTTGTGTTATATAAAGGCCAATTGTTGTAGCCCTTGTTTATCGCAGGAATATAAAAAGTAGATCTATCATAATCGGTTAACTCCCAGCCATTTTTTAATCTATCAACTAAATCTGGATTAGAGAGAAAGTGTCTTCCAACTCCAATTAAAGTTCTATTATCTTGATTAACATGTTTAAGCAACCAACCATAATCAGGGGCATCTCTAAGATAACCACCTGCCCTGAGAACTGTACCCTTCCAGTGGGTGTATATAAAATCGTTTGATTTAAGTTTGTAAATATCTGGATCATCAACATCATCGAGACCACTAACTCTTGGTTCAACAATTGAAATGTAAGCAAGAGTATGGCCATTATCAGATCTCTTTTGCAATTCAGATAAAACATAGACATATGCTTGATAAGTTGCTGAATCATCTGTGATTCCATTCATGCCACTGGTCTTAGCCCAAGGAGCTAATCTAAGTGCGAGTTTACTTGCATCACCAATTTTTTCAATAACTGCATCGACAATTTCAAGCAAAAATCTAGCTCTATTTTCAATGGAACCTCCATAAATGTCACTTCTTTTGTTAGTAATTTCTTGAAAAAACTGATCAATAAGAAAACCATGAGCAGAATGAAGTTCAATAATATCTATGCCGGCTTTGACAGCATTTTCAGCAGCTTGGACAAATTTTTGAACCCATTGTTTAATTTCAGGTATTGTTAATGCTTTTAAGGGGTTATTATTCTCAATGGCAGAATTTTTTTTGATATCATCGGGATAAATATCATCCATTGGAGAAACGTATTTGACATTTTTTGAGGCTAACACAGCAGGATCTGCTTCTCTACCTAAAGCCCAAATTTGAATAGATAGATAAGAGTGATTCTCATGGACTTTATCAGCGATTTTTTTCCATGCTTGAACCTGTTGATCTGACCAAATACCTGGAACATGAGGAATTCCAATTGAATCTGCAGAAATATAAGTAGCTTCAGTAATGAGTAAAGTGCCGGGGATTTTAGATCTGTCATCATAATATTGCAATTGCAAGTCTGATGGAACATAATCTTCTGTGGCTCTAAGTCTTGTAGTTGGAGCATGAACAATTCTATGATTCAAAGTCACATTTTTGGATATTGAGAAAGGTTTGAATAAATTTGATGATTTAAGTTGAGACGCAGACATTTCGGGTAAGTTTGTAATAGAAGATGAAAAAAGAAATAAAATAAAGCTGAAAAATCACTGATTTGATAAATGTAAACACAATTATATTAAAAGCTTGTGGTTAGGCTCTTTGTCAAATAGAAACAAAATAAACCAGAACAATATCTTTATTTATATTTTTTCAAATTCTTCACTCATTTTGTTGGTTTGCCTCAACTAACCAAATCAATTTGCCAATATGTGGCCATTATCATTTCAATTGGATTTTGTTTATCGATTGAAGAACAAATTTTGGATATCAGATTAGAATCAGTAGAAACCATAAAACAACTAAAAAACCAGCTTACTAATATAATCAAGAGAAGTTGGCATTAATAATGCGCTTTCCATCATACCCCAAGAATCTTACCACATTACTCAATTGACAAATCAACTGCGAAATATGCTCTAATGAACAGTTTGAGCATTGTGGGCTGGAGAACAATAGTTTCGAGCTTTTTGGGTGCAGAAAGTGCGCCACAATCACAAAAACAGAAAACAGAGATCCTGCGCACGTGAGTACAGGTTTCTTATCGCAGCGGAAGCACGGCTGTCTGCTCCGTGAGGCGGGAAAACCCTCTGAAACCAGAATCCGTCCTGAATCCAAACGTGCAGAAAAAGTAGTGTAGACGTGCTGAGCAGGAGAGCTCCAAAGTGAAAATGGAAGAGAGAAATATCCGTGCTTGCCTGAAATTAGTAATCCCCGATAAAACGGGTTTCCGATTAAAATTCCACCCTCGATCAGCATGTTTCTCTCAGAAACACTGGGTCGAAAATTTGGATTGAAACTCGAGCTTCAATCAGTTCCGGCTTTCAGCAATCTCGGATGTGATTGGACTACACTGCCGTTGCTCTGGAGCATGCGTGATACAGCATAAACATGTCTCCCTCTCTGGTGGCTCTGATCCGTACCAATTCAGTGAGACGCTTTCAGTAAAATATAAGAATTTGGTGTTGATCAAAAGCATCTTAAAAAGGTTGATTGATATTATCTGATAATAGTGTGATATCTATGGTAATTCTCTTCCGAGTGGAGGTATAAATATCGATATGTTTTTATCTTTTTATTCCACTTGGCTTCAATTTGTTCTTATTTATTTGCGATTCCCAGTTAGCTTGAGACTACTGTGCTATTAATTGCTGCTCTTTCTTTCCTTTTTGAATTGATTTCTTGACAAATGTCTGATATTGATAGCTTTACAAGGCCAATTGGCACCAATGAAAGTTTTTGGGTTGCTTTTAATAACTGCAAACTTCAAAGAAACTTAAACTTGTCGCTCAAGTTAAATGAGAAACTCGATTCAAGATATTTAATCTATAGGATTATCCAAGATTTGGTTTTTGAAAATTCTTATTTAGCCTTGAAGGTATCGCAAAAATCTTCAGATATAATAGAGGATGATTTATTTTTCTTCAAACCCTTTGATACCATTAAATTTGATGATGTTGTTAAATTTATTGATAATGATAACTGGACCGATATCAATGATGATTTGCTATCTTATTTAGATTTGAACTTTCAGTTTCATCAAGCCTACCTGAAATCTACCCCGGTTTGGAAAGTGTTGGTTATAAACTCAGATATTATTTGCTTTGTTTGTGATCATTTATTAGATGGTATTTCCACTTTGAATTTCTTTACTCAATTTTTAAGTCGTTTGAATTCGTATCATGACCAAATCCTCCAGGGTCAATTCACTTTACAAGACGATTCCAAGATTCCACAAAATATTTTTGAATTTAATAGAGATTTCAAACAATTAGCTAAAATTCCAAAATCATTAGACCAAATTGTCAACATTGAACCTCCAGCTGGATATAAAAGTTCAATGACTCCCCCATCAAATCATCAAATCTTTAAATTCAACAACGTTCTAAATAACTATGAGTATAAATCATATATTAAATTACTTCGTTTAACTTCGGCTCAATCCAGAAACTTAAACTCGACCTTAAAATCAAAAAAACTTAAAATGGCTTCTTTTATTCAAGTCGCTTTCTTAATTGCAATCTCATCTTATCTAATTGAGAACACAGACGAAAATCTACAAAAGAATTTATTATATGATTTTGCCATTCCACTAAACCTCAGACCCTATGCATCAGATTCCAAAAATTGGAAACCGGAAATCTCTCAACCTGAAAATGTCTTGTATGGTTGTTATGTTTCTTTAGTTCAATTTGTCTTGAAATTCAATGATTATCATAACTTAAAAGACTCGCTTTGGGATTTTGTTTCTTTTATCGATAAATTACGCTCTCAAATCATCAATGATCAGTTCTTAAATAGTATTTATAATATTGGCTGGAGAAAATCAAATGACATAAAAACAAGTTTCTTGGAAAAAATCCTATCTTCATCAATTGGAAAGCCCAGAACTCACTCTGTTAGATTATCAAACCTAGGCTTCTATAAAATGAACACAAATCCTGATTCTTATTATAAAATTATTGATCTCGTTAACAGCGCAAACATCAGTGCAAATTCGGATACATCTCTAATCAACACAATATCAACAGAAAATGGCATGAACATGAGTGTTCACTTCCTTGCTGGCTTATTAAACACTGACCCAACAGAAGATAAAAAAGAATTTGATATAATTATTCTGAAGTTTTATTATATTATTCTTAATCTCAACCTTGATTATGACTAATAACAAAACCTGGCTTTTTCTACCAGTTTTATGGATGATCCTGCTTTATTTGTGTAATTTTTTTTTTTTTTCATTTATACTAACAGTGGTTGTATTACTACCACTTTCTCTCTTTTATATAATGCTATCCAGTAAATAATCTTGTTTAGAAATGATTGCAATATTAACTATTTTCACATTTCAGTTCTTTTAATCTAAAATTGTTGTTTTAACAAGAACAGCTATGAATTGATAATTGAGTAACTGCTTTTGTATTTTGCTAGCCTTTAATTGAAAGCTCAATAATGTTCCTAACTAAATCGTTCATCACACCAACAAGAGTCCATCCTTCCGTTACTGAATATCAAGATACAGTACCATCAATAAACATTTCCAAACGAAATCAAAGTAGAAAAAAAAGATCTAATATTAAACCATTCAAAAAATACAGAAACAGTTTCAACGATGATTCAGTTAGTCCATCGTTTTCTGTTCCTACTAATTGCGATGCTCTATCCTTTTTCTGTTCATCCAATTCTCCAAAAGAGACTGATTTATTTTCACTTGATATTTCCTCAAGTGATGAGAAGAAATTTGTCGATCCAGCAACCAATATATTTAATGAATTGACAAGATTGAATTTGAAACCAGGTGGTAATGATTCTTTTAATGATAATCAAAAGATTCTGGACCATTTTAAAAGATCAAACTCATTCTATTCCCATCATTCCTTTTCTAAAAATTATGGCTCTCATGTTGACACTGATTTTCGAAGATCATCAAGTATACAGTCTTCAACATTTAAATTAAACAAAAACAGGTACGATTATCTTCATGGTTATCGTCAGAATCCTCGTTTTACTGGTAGAAGGAACAGGTTAAAACGATTATATGATAAATTGCTTCACCATGGGCGATCAAGATCTTTCAGCTTACAATCTCCAGATATTTCTTTAGAATTGAACAAAAATATTTCTTATAGTTGCGAGTTCAATAGCGAAATTTCTAAATCAATCTCTAATTTGAACAAAACAAGAAGAAGTTCTACATTTCTGGAAAGACAAAATTTTATAACTAGAAGGTTTTGTTACTCAAATGACAGAAATACTCAAACAATTCAAAGTGATAAGTTTCGGCAAAGTGATTACAATGATTATATGACTCATTATTCCAATACTCAAAAACACAAAAGTAAGCGTAAGCTTCGAATTCAGGATTTATTTCAGTCAATTGATCCACCATCAACTTCAAATTTTAATGCAGACAATAATTCTTTTAGCGATTTTAATGGTTCTAAATGTTCTCTAAACAATGGCAATATTGGGGTAAAAAATCAAGTTACAAATGATAATAGTTTGAAAACCTGTGTCAACTACATTGATTTTGAATTGGATCCAAATTCCGAGTATGATCTAGCTTCATTATATATGTCTACTTCAGCTAATTACGAATTGGGAACTATAAGATCTTTAAACATTGCAAGTTCAATACCCATAAGGCGAGATAATGATGATGATGATGATGATGATGATGATAACAACAATCAAGAAATTGGTCAACAAAATGAATATTTTGTTGATAGAAATTATCCAAGTAATAATCAAGTATTTGTAGAAGAAAATAGTAATGAAACAGGACTAGAATCTAGCTCTCTTGAAAGTTTTAATGAGGATTTATATTCATACTCTAGGAATGATATTAATAAACAAGAGGATCATACTTTATTCAACGATGATGTTAGTAATAATAATGGTAACGAAAGTAACATATATTTTTCAAAATTCAATAGCGGTGGTAATTTTAATACAGTCGATGGGAAGAGAAGGTTGAATATGATTGGTGGAGATATTGGTATTGTTAATATGAATCCAAGCGTTGAAAGAACCAGTATGGATTTAACAGAAGTAAACCAATTTATGGATGATATGAATGAAAAAATTGACCATATCAGAACTGGAATTGACAGTTTGAGTATTGAGTCGTTAACAGATTTTAATTTCTTAAAGGAAGATCAAGTTGAAAATTTCGGTTTGAATATGACAGGAACAAGTAGTGGCATTAAGAAGAAGAATAATAATAATAATGATAAAGTTATCAATGATGAAAAAACAAAGGCATCGATTATAAGGAATAAGAAAAGAATGAAAAAGAAACAAAGAATAGCAGATTTTAGTAAATATTTTAAAGGTGAAGCAAATGAGCCAAATCTTAAAGATTTAAAGATTGGAATGACGGAAGAAGAAAATGAAAGTATCGGTTTTGATGGTAGTAAACTCGAGGAGAGTAAGTGTGGGTTTAAATATATCCATAGTAGAAGTACGAGCAGCGATAAGGAAGATGGAATAGTGCTTTCAAGTATAAGTAGTAATAGTAAGGTTGATGTGAAGAAGATTAGAAAAAACGAAGAAAGCAGGAAAGGACAATCGCCCATGAGTTTTTCGCCAATTGGTAGATTTATTTTTCCGAAGAGCCAAAAAATAAATGGAAAGGATAAAGAAAAAAGAATATTTGGATATGGTAGCTGTGATAGTGAGAAATCCGAGATTAAGTTGGATTTCATTTATGATAGGTAAATAGAGAGATTGATTTGTAAATTAAAATTTATATATTGAGATATTAGAGTATTAATAAAAAAAAGAAAAAAGTAAAAGGTAAAAGAGTAAGTAAATATAACTATCAAAAGAGCACACAAAACAAATAACTACTAAAATACTAACAAAAACAAACCAATCATTAAAGGTTTATATATAAAAACAAAAAAAAAGAGATATAAAAACTAACAAAAATAATGGATTAGGTAAGTTGAAAATAAGAAATAATCAATAAATAATCAATAGTAATAATAATAATAATAATAATAATAATAATAATAATAATTGGAAAGAAAAAAGTTTATTAACAAAAAAACAATAGAAAGTAATATTAAATAATTATAAAATAGTACATTTTGGCTTCTTTCTGGATCTACGGTGGGAGCTTCTTGAATTTAATTTGGAGTTATTTTGGGATTGACCATTTTGTTGGTTCAGGTTGTTTTGGTTATTGTTATTGTAATTGCTGTTAAAGTCGTTGTTGTTGTTGTTATTGTTGTTGTAGGTGTCGTCATAAGCGTTGGGAGGGTCTATAACAGCTTTGATGGCGGCATCAAAAACATCTTTGACACCTTGTTGAGTTGCAGCAGAACACTCCAAGTACTCAACGCAGCCCAACTCTTTGGAGCATTTTTGGCCTTCTTGGGTGGAGATGGGGGAGTTGCCATGCTCTCTCAATCTGTCCAAGGTGTGAGGGTCTTCTCTGAGATCCAATTTGGTACCAACCAACAATATGGAGATATCTTTTGTTGAGTGTTGTCTGATTTCTGGAATCCATTTTGCTTTGACATTGGCAAAGGAGGAAGGCTCGACAATTGAAAAACAAATGAGAAAGACTTCAGTTTGAGGATAGGATAAGGGTCTTAATCTGTCGTACTCCTCTTGACCAGCAGTATCCCATAGGCCTAATTTGATTGGTTGGCCATCGACCATGACATTAGCAGAGTAATTATCGAAGACAGTAGGGATGTAGTCGTGGGGGAAAGTATTGGTGGTGTAGGATATCAAAAGACAGGTTTTACCAACGGCACCATCGCCAACAACAACACATTTGATACTCCTCATTTTTAAAAGGGAAACAGAGAGTCAGAGAGCAAGATAAGGCGATAAGATATGGAGAGAGACAGGGAGAAGAATGGGGAGAGATTAGTGGATTAGCACAGGCAGATTGACAAACGAAGAGCTGAGTAAGCCAGCAAATGAAATAACAGAAAAGTGAGCAGAAATCAAAGGTATCACAGGTATCACAGGTATCACAGGTATCACAGGTATCACAGGGCCCAAACTAGAGACTAGAGACTAGAGACTAGAGACTAGAGATTAGAGATAGGTGGTGGATATTAGGCAGGTAACAAATAAGAAATAGGAAACAATAGGAAATAACAAATAAGAAGCAAGAAGCAGGAAGCAACAGACTTGAGTATCAATTGAGGATAAGAGAAAAGGAGGATGAGAGGTCAGGAGGTAGCAGGATAGCAGGATAGAAGGGCAATGGTAGCGACAACAAAATGACAGTTGCAATTGTGATTAGGACTGTGAGGATGGTCAAAACAGAGAAGGTGAGATAATGGCAGGAAATAGCAAATTGCAATGAAACTGATAGTTATCACTGAAAATTGGCAGAAAACAACTGAAAATTGGCAGTGAATGGGTCGTGAGTGGGCCGTAAGTGCGCGCAAGAGCCTTGCGCCGGCCGGCTCACGTGCCAAAAGGGGCTGCGGCCCGGCGCGATGCTCCGGTTCTCGTCCGCTCCACGCGTTCCCGCGCACGGACGCATTGCCTATTGTGCTGCGATCGACCGTTGTTCCGCCGGGAATGTGCTGCATGCTGCACGCGTCTCAGCGCGGCTTGACACGGGGTGCAATGCAGCCCATTGCTGTGGGACTATTGTTAGATGGGATGATCTGAGAGACGTTTGTTTATTACTGGGCAAAACTATACACCTACAAATTCAACAAGGCCACACCAACGGCAACAGCACCGGCGGCGAGGTACGACCCAGAGTAGCCGTAGTTGGCACCACCGTCGTAGGTAGAGATTGTGACATTGGAGCACAACGAGCTGGTTCCGCACACCGAATCGTAGGCGGTTTCAGTAAGTGTTCCACTCACGGTGGTCGTTACTTCAACTGTGACAACGGCCTGGCAAGCAGCAAGCAAAAATGGAATTATAGCGACGGATTGAATTTGCATTGTTATTGTTATTGTTATTGTTATTATTGTTTGTGTCTTTGGAAAAATGTTAGACTTCGGTTGCAACTGTTATTGGTCTGGAAATCAATCTGTAGTATGGGTTAGATGAGTACCAAGGTTATATATTGTGGTTATAATATATTGTGGTTATATTATGGTTATTCTGATCACAACTGGCGAAAGCACACTGATAATGATGTTAATAATGATATTGATAATGATATTGGTAATAATAAAAATCGCAGAGGCTGGATTCTTGCTTATATTTATACTTTTTTAAAAACAATTCAGAGTTGCTACCGAAATATAAAGGTCGTTTGCACTATTTATCCAAAGCCAGAAAACGATCTTCTTTCACAACAAAAACACCGGTGTAAGAGCCGGTGTTTTAGTTTGCTTCTTATCTGGTATAGGAGTAAATTTCATAATTTCCTTTTAAGTCATAATTATACTACCTGCTATGTCACACTCGTCGAAAAATAGCATGTTAATTGGTTTAAAAGCTCTATTTGCTTATGTCGCTTAGACCCACCAGTTTCATAATTTTACAGTTAATTACCTTAAACTCTTCTTAGTCAATCAATCAACCTCTTTAACGAAGAGCTTATAGAAAGGCTTTAAAATTTTAACATTCAAAACCTGTATTATCAATTTCACATTTTGCTTTTGAAATTTATTTTGGCCCAAATCGTTTGTTTATCATCTTATCTGATTGCTACCTTCTCAATTGTCTGCTTCAAAAACTTCTCTGTTCCATCAATCATTGCACTACATTCAATCTTGCGATTGTTGCTAATGTTCTTTCTGACTTCGACACTACCCGCTATTCATATAACTTGCTTCGAACAAACGCAATTCACTCTTCTCGCCATTTAACTTTTGCTTTTACAGGTCTAGAACACACCGTATGCCACTTGCTTGCTTCAAAAACATTCCCTTGCCTACACGGTAAACTCTACTCTCATTACATAATCTCATGCTTCACTATATCTCATAATTACTTAAATGCTAACTAATAGCTAATTTGCTCACACTCAACTTTATAGCCCTACTTTGTTTCACGTGCGTTGTACACTATTCTTTCTGATCTCTTTCACATTTTCATTTTCATTTCCAAAATATACATACAACTTTTCAACCAACAGTTTTTCTATATTGATCATTTTCTCTCTATCACTATTTTCGATCCTCAATACTATTAAATAATCCAAAATGGTCTCTTTATTATCTAAAAAAAAGAAATTGGTAGCCGACGGTGTCTTCTTTGCTGAATTAAACGAATTTTTCACCAGAGAATTGGCTGCCGAAGGTTATTCTGGCGTTGAAGTTAGAATCACCCCAACAAAAACTGAAATCATTATCAGAGCCATCAGAACACAAGAAATTTTAGGTGAAAATGGTCGTAGAATCCATGAATTAACCTCCTTGGTCCAGAAAAGATTCAAATTTGCTCCAAACACCCTTGTTCTCTACGCAGAAAGAATTCAAGAACGTGGTTTAAGTGCCACTGCTCAAGCTGAATCTCTTAAATTCAAATTATTAAATGGTTTGGCCATTAGAAGAGCTGCTTACGGTGTTGTCAGATACGTCATGGAAAGTGGTGCCAAAGGTGTTGAAGTTGTAATCTCCGGTAAATTAAGAGCTGCCAGAGCAAAATCAATGAAATTCGCTGATGGTTTCATGATCCACTCTGGTCAACCTTCAAAAGACTTTATTGACACTGCTACCAGACACGTCTTGATGAGACAAGGTGTTTTAGGTATCAAAGTTAAAATCATGGTTGATCCTTCAAAGAGAAGATTCGGTCCAAACTCTTTACCTGATTATGTCAATGTCATTCCTCCAAAAGAAGATGAAGAAACTCCTGCTCCATACGTCAAAAATCACAAAGAAGTTCCTGTTCAAGAATTTCCTGAAGAAATTGAAGAACAAGCTGAGACCCCCATTGAGGCTCCTGTTGAAACTCCTGTTGAAACTCAAACTGCCTAAGTTTTTTAATCTTTATATTTTTTGAAATCCCTAGACACTAGTAACAAATAAATGATTTTATTTTTTTTTTAATCACTTTTTATCATTTTGTAAATTATTTTTTTAATTTACTTTATTGTATTTATATAATAAAATTTAACATTAATTGATAACAATTAAAAAAATTTGATTAAAACTATAAATACAAAAACGTAATTGAGTTAAAAAAAAGAACAAAAAAAAACTTCAAAATCATTGGCATACTTATACATAAATTCTTATTATCTTAATATCAAACTATCCATTTCGTTCCCAAAGCCATTTTTTTTGGAATTGTTGGCTTAATAGCATTAATCTAGGCTTCAACTCCAGTTGATTTGGCTTCAACCTTTTCACCTTTGGAATTTTTGTGTTTTTTGGAATTCTTTTGATTGTTCTTTTCACTTTTTTCATTCAATTCTTTTTTAGCTTTGTTTTCCTTTTCACGATATTCAGCTTCGAGTTTAGCGGTTTTTCTTTTGAAATCAAATTCAGAATAAAATTGACCAGCTTGTAGAAATAAAACACCCGTTAAAAGAAACACAACCATTATTTGCGAAGCGGCCATAACATTGATACCAGTCTTCATGTCAACTTCTCCCCAGTCTCCATGGATACAACTATCAGCTCCGATTTTTAAATTAGTAGCGTAGATAATCATCGAAGCAATAAACATGAATAAACATGAATAATCAAATAAATAAGTATCATCGGTTGGTTTCCAGATTTTTATACAAAAACCAAATATGCCAACACCTAATACAACATGCAAAATATGTAATATCTTAAGTGGGGAATTAGCCCAAGTGGTATAGTGATTTAATGAATTTATAAAATCAGCTTCAGTTCCATCTTTGAAAATCAAAGTTTTATAATCATATTGAAAGTTGGCATAAACAATACCCAAGCAAAATGACGAAGCTGCAACAACAATCCCAGTTGATAACGGTAAAAGATCTTGATATAAACCCATGGCGATATTATATTGTTGGTAGTAATGGAAAATAGGTAATGGAAAATAAGTAAATTAAAAGCAAAAAAAAACAAAAAAGCGAGATATGGACAGCAATTTATGATAAACAGAGCTCGATGGCAAATAATTAAAGTGAAAAATAGGCGAATACCACGACCCAGTGCTCTTTTAACCCTTTATCAAGAATTTCATAAAAAGGTTAATGAACATGTCACAATCTGATTGATTTCTTATCCTCAACTTGCTAGAGGGCAACTCTCAACATGGGCGGCTCTGCTCCCGAAAGGGAAGCTGCCTAATATAGCCATCAAACGATCACAAAACAGAAGGCGCTTGAAACAGCAGCTGCCACTCTGAGAAATGCTGCATCGGGGAGGTTTCATAACCAATGGGATGCACGAGAAATAATCAGCTATTACCATTTTCACTGTGGGTGCATCGATTTATACCAGCTCTCATCAATCAGCACTCAAGTTGGACTCCAGGTGTCGATATAACAACGATTGAAAATGGATGAAAGATATATTGGTGAAAAACCTTTGTTTTTAAGAAACCCTATTCGTGTATGTTACGGCTACCCACCTCTCTCGATTTTCGGGCTGGCAAACTGACTAGTTGATTTTTCATTTCCAATAGACTTTGCGATTTTATGCTCACACCAAGCCAAATTTGTTTTTTTCTGCTGTCATTGGTATAATTGGTCCATTGGGTGTATTATTTATAACTCCCTTGAGAAGAAAATATCTTTTTGAAGATGCTCCACCTGTTCCCACCTATTATCCAATACCAAATAGACCCAGAGATTTGACTTTATCTGGTTATGATGACTAAATCATCCAGTGGGCGGTTTCAATCTCAATAAAATTTTTTATTGCAACAAGAAGTTTGGGTTTTTTTGTCCTTCTAGGCTACGTCTTTTACTCGAATGAAAATTGCAATCATTCATTTTGCTATATTCTAATGGTATTTATTTTCTATATATTTAATATAAATTATTTGCTCAAAACACCAAAAAAACAAAGCACAAAAGTTTTTCCAATGTTATTCATAACTCATCTATTTAAACCTTAAACATATTCATATTTCTATTATAGTTCGATTTACTATTTGATATATTTTATTTGGTATTTTTAGCTGGTTTGGACTTAATTGGCACTAATCTCTCTTTTTCAGCAAAAACCAATTTATGAGGTTTCATAAAACTATCTAATGTGTTTTTATTAATCAATTTCCTTCTTTCTTGGAATTCTTTAACAAATTTTTGCAAAACTTGAATGCACTCTTTTTTCAATTCACCTGTTAACAATTTTCCAGATTTGTAATCATCATAAAGTTTTTGTAAATACTCTTCATCATTCGCAAAAAAACTTAAATATTGATAGGCAACATCGACTTCGGGATCTCCTCCATATTTACGGTGTTCTTCGATTGTCGCTTGTCCACCACTAAATGCAAACTTATTTATTTTCTTCTGAATTTGTTTTGCTGTATCTGTCATAAATATTGCTGTATTTACATCTGATGCTGACATTTTAGTTGTTGACCCTTGCAATGCTGGAAAGAACCTTGAATGAATCAACGAGGGTTTACTAAATTTCAATTTGTCTGCAACATCTCTGCAAACCCTGAAATATGGATCTTGATCAATTGCACAAGGAATCAAACATGGTGTTTTTGGTGGTAGATCTAAAATATTTGGAAAACTTGATGGAAATGCTGTTGCAATTTGAACTGATGCAAAATGAATTTTTCCAATACAATCCGAATCTTTAAATCCAAAAACCGCCTTGGCCGTTGTAGTGGTGATTTGCCTTGATGTTCTAACAACATTTTCATAAAATGCTCCATTCATATACTCCAAATCACTGAATATAAATGTATTCTCAGGTTTAAAACCAACTGCAATAATATCTTTGGCATTTTCAACTGCAAACTTTTTCACATCATCAATTGTTAATTTTGGTTTAAACAAGAATTTTTCGTCATCTGTCAACTCAATAACTAATGGCACATCAAACACTTCTTGCAACCATTTTGTGAAAATAAAAGGCACCATATGACCCAAATGCATACATGATGAAGAAGGTCCTCTTCCTGTATAAAGGAAAAATTGTTTACCTTGTTCATATAAGTCCAAGATTTTATTAAAATCTCTTTCCGAAAAAAAGACTCCCTTTTTGAGAAAAATATGAGGTTCGTGTCCTGTAACTTTAGTAAAACGTTCTAGTGTTTCATTGTTAATCTGTCTGGTACCAAACTGTTTAATTAGTTTGGTATAATCAATCAGTTGGGCTTTTCCATCAACCACTGCACCCTCAACTTCCCAAGGTGTGATTATCTGTTCTTTTGCCTCCTCTTTAACTGATAAATCCGAAAGATCTTTATTTAATTTCTCAGCTGACATTGCTTACTTTTTGCTTCTAATTGTTAAAGTTGGTGTTTAGTTCATATATTTGAACTTATCAAATAGATTGTTGTATTACTCATTTTCATCAATAAACTTTATTTACATTCTCACTCTTGAAAAATCAGGTGATCGTCCTACTGTTTTAACCTTGCAAAAGTCTCTACAATCAATAAACTTTTTGAATGAAATTATAGAATATATTTTATTTACATGTAAATGAGATGTTAAAATCTTTTGTAATGTACTTTGTTTCACCATTTCATGAATTGAGATTGACGAGTAGTGATTCCAAGGTTTCTTAAAGGAGTAAAGGCAGGTTTTTTCTTTTTCTGCAACTCAAGTTTTTCATAGTTTAGTCTTTTAAGTGTTTGAGATGTTCTTAAAACAGCTTTGATATGATGTCTTCTAAAACGTTTTATACCAAATCTCCCTTTATTTTTTGGATCAAGTCCCTTTTCTGTTTCACCATCTGATCCAGCCCAAATTTCGGAAACGTAAAGATCGTTAGCATTTAAATTATAGGTTTTTGCGGTTTCAATGGCACTTTCTAGAATTGGAGAAAATTCTTTTGCAACCTTCTTTTCAATAAATTGAGTTTGAGCAATAGCTGCCTTTAATGTTAGTCCTCTTAGTAACCGAACAATATGCAATGCTTTTTTTGTAGAACCAATTAGTCTGAAGGATTTTAAATAGATGGAAGGCTCCAAACTTTGAATTTCTTCTTTTGTAAGATTCAAAACATAACTTTTTCCTTCGACTTGAATATTTTGATTATTTTTAAAAAATCCAAACTTTCCAACATTAGCCAAATATACTTTTCGTTTTAATGGGGAAAGCAAATCATCAGCAGCTTGATTTATAATGAACTTTTTATTAAATTCCACTAATTCTGGATCATCTTCAACTTTCTGAATGCGTTTTTTGGCCTTTTCAGTTTCTTTAACTAGTTTAATTCTTTGAGCAGTTTCTTCATCAATATCTTCGAGATTGTTTTCAGTTTTAGAAGCAGGCAGTTCTTCGTGTGATCCAATAGCATCAAAACCTTCAGCAATTCGATTTGTCAATGCTTCAGTTTTTGTGTTGTTATCGACTGTAGTCAAGTCACTAAATATCGAGTTTTTTTTTTCGTCGTTTTGAATTGAAAATGAACTGAAGTACTTCAGCACATGAAAGTTATTAAAAGAACCGGCTGCTTTGCATGTTGTTATTCCAGGAAGCTGGTGTAAAGAGGCCCTATTCAAGAGCAAGTTCATGTAATTTGACAGCCTTGAGGTCGTTTGCTTGACATTGTTGAAGAGCATGGTGAGATTCAAACCGAAAGCACTGGCACAGTACTGTCTTTTGCAAGTTGAAGCTGAAAATTGTTCCTCTTTGCAAATCCAACGAATGGATTTTAGCCCAAAGGTTGCCCGGTTTCTAAAAACGCACTTTTGCATATATGTGCATAATTATACATCAAAAGGCCTTTCAAGTAAATTTTTTTTTTTCAGATTAATTTTCACACAGCAAAGAGAAAGAAATTTAAATTTGCTTTTTATCTACAGTAAGAAGTGTGTGATTGTATTGATATATTTTAATCTAAGATGGTTTACAGATCAGCTAAAAAACAGGCACGAAAACAAGATCTCACTAGGTCTGTAAATTCAGACCTCAAAAGTGATTCTCAAGCTCGAAATCTTTTGATTTCCAAACCTATTCAGACCCCAAAATCCAATACTCCATCTGTATCAAAGAATAAAGTGAAGAAAGATCAGTCTAAAGTGCGTTTATATGGGAAAAACGCTTCAAAAGTGCCAAAATCCTCCTTGAACAGTAACAAAAAGCATCATTCTATTCAAATAGATGAAAAAGATTTGGACATACCAACCTTGAATACAGCTCTAAGGCCTGGTGGTAAAATTATAAAAAAAGGTAAAAAGAAGGGCAAAAAATTTATAAGTGATAATGACACAATTGTATTGAATAAGATCGTTAAGACAATTATGGATAAAAATGATTTGGTGAATGAATCCAAACTAGAAAAAGCCAAAAGATTAGAAGAAATTAGAGACTTAAGAAGAAAAGAATTGGAGGTAAAAGAAAATGAAAAGATAAATAAACTAAATGATAAAAAGTTGCAATTGAAACAAAAGGCCAACTTAGCTAGAACCTTGAGAAGAAAAAACTCAAAATTAGCAAAAAAACAAGTTGCAAATGCTCATGATGATAGTAAAAATACATCTGGTGATATAGTTAAAAGCAAAAGAAAAGTTGAATTTGTTTAACTTATTTTCCTACTTTTTTTTAATATTGATTGTACTTTAATTATGAACACACTATACAGCATATATTTTTCTCCTGTTAATTTTCTAATCAAAATAAAAATCACCTTGGAATTCTAACAAAGAAACACTATAGAACCCAAAAGTCGCATAAAATTGAACACAAAAAACAGTGTAAAAATCTATAAAATAAAAATCTAAAATAATTTTTGGAATATTATAATTTTCTGTATTGATTGAAATGCAAATTATAATCTACACCTCATTAATTATTTCTTCATACTCTAGAATTTGGTCTTCAGAATTAGAATTAATTTTCGAATCTAAACTATTTTCTTCGTTTGAGTTCAATGACTCAATTTTTTCATTATTCCGAGAATATTCAGAATTTCTCTTTTCTCTTTCTTCTTTTTCCTTTTTAAAACTTATATCATCAAACAATCGGTAGTTCAAGTTGGCAATAATTTCCTTCTCATCTATTTCATTAGAAGAAAAGTGATCATTATATACTTTGTTATCAATCTCATCATCAATACTATTTTCAAATGTCTCATAGTTTTTGTCTGAATTATGATTTTCATGTTGATTTTCGGTTTTGTAAATGGATTCATCTTCATTGATATTATTGTCAATCACATTTTCATCATTACCTTGATTACTCAAATCATTTAAGTGATTTTGATTATTATCATCATTTATATCAAAATCCTGGTTTAAGTTTTCTTCATTTTTATTTATATGAAGTTCTAAATCTTTATATATATCTTCATTGCTTTCACTTTGAAGAGTGAGATCATTCTCAATTTCTTTAATTTCATCAAACAAGGATTCATCAAGAAAGTTTGTGTTATCACGATCAGAAGAATCATCACCATTTTCCTGGTTTTCAAATTTATCATTTAATTTCGAGTCTGAATTTTCTTGTGATAAGAAGTTGTTGGTATTGGTTTCGTCATTATTCGATTCATCTTTTTCAAAAACTGAAGGGCTGTCATTTAGTTCAATTTTTTCCAAGTGAGATTGACTTATCTTTGGCTCAGAATTTGAAAGTTTTTGGTCATTTTGATTTTTGATGGACTTGGCAGAATACTTGGTATTACTTGGTTTCTCCTTAATTTTTATATCGTTTTTATATTTATTTAGCAAACCTCTCAATTCTTTCATTTTTTCTTCATATGATTTTTCGGAATTTTGAACAATATGCTGATTCAATTGCAAAGCTTCAACATAAATATTTTTTTTATCGGATGTAGAAGATTTCTTTTTGTCTGAGTCAAGATTAGCAAAATCGAGGACATAGTTTAGAATATCATCAGCAGAAACTTCAATTTCAGGGTTGTCTTCAGTGATAAAATTCGAATCAGAGATTTCACGATCATTATCATTATCATTGTCATTATCATTATCATCATCATTATTATTATTATTATTATTATTATTATTATTATTATTAGCAATCTGGTTATCATCTTTGTCTATATTATTGTCTTCATCTTCTGGGTGTTCAATTAACTTTGAATCAAACTTTACAAATTTCAATATTTTGTTTTTATTTTTATTTTTGAAAGAAGCATCTCCCCAATCGCCGAAAACTTGTTCATTTGGATGATCACCGTACTCTTTGATGGGATTTAATATTTTTTTTAATTTTTTTTGATAAGTTTTTTCTTTTTCAAACATTTTTGTGAAATCAAGTTGATAATTAAAGACATTTTGTTGAACGTCCTCATGATCATTATAATCTATTTCACCTGGTTTCTTATCTACTAGTTGTAAAACTTCATCAACTTCGGACCAGTCAACATCAATTTTTCTATTTTTCATTATTGTGTTTTTGAAGACATCGAATTTTTCGTTTTTCCATTCGTCATCGACACTTTCAAAAGCATTTCTCCAGGCTTTGTTAAATATCAATTTATTTTTCAATTCTTTCTTTTTTCTTTCTTCTTCTTTTTTCATAAACTCCATGTGTTTTATATCATCTTTACTTGGTTCGTAGATATGCCAAATTGTATAATGAGGCAAACCAAAAACTCCAAAGCCCATTGTCTTTGATAATTTGCCAAAGCCTTCAGTTTCAGCATGTTTCTTGAAGCTGAAAGCAGGAAACATGGAACCACTGCGAAAGACATTTGCTTTTGCTAAGATTGATACTCCGCCAATGCCATCTAACTCCATTTCAACTTCTGGATCACCATAAGGATCTCTTAGGTAGGCCAAGTGAGGTCTCCAAGTTTGATATTCGGGATAGCCTTCGACAATTACAGAGTCATGATCATCCAAGGAGTCAGCTAGATCAATTCCACCTTCGGATTCTTGCCATGAGTTCAAATCGTAAGGCTGTTCATAACCTAACCAATCTGGCAAGGGTCTCCAAACATTTGGAACAATGATATCTTTGTTGTGGTGCATTAAATCTTCAATAATAGTTTTAGGAATGATTTCAACATCAGCATCTCTCCAATAGACCCAGGAATGATCTGGTTTCAAGGCGTTGAATAGCAACCAGTTTCTTGCAATGGCCATGAGTTTTCTTCTTGGGCCTTGAGCTTGAAAGCCATGTCTATCGGAAAAAGATTGGCCAATTGATTGGCCGAAATCTTTTTCGTAGATGTCGATTCGACCAAAATGCAAAGATTTTTTCGGAGAGTTTTGAATTAGATGCAAATGGGTTTTCAAATCTTTTAAGGTTGAGTCTTTAGTATCGGATATTAAAAAGGCCAAATCGATTAAATGGTGAGGATAGGTGAGATTGACCATATGAGAGAAAAACATTGGCAAATGTTTAGAGGCATCTCTCAAGGGAACTAAGAACAAGACTCGTTCATTGTTATTCCAGCCCTCAGCTGTTGACTGATAATCGTTCAAGTCATAAAACTCAACATTACAGTCCTTGAAACTTTCAGAGCCAAAATCAGGAATATTCAAGCGATCTAATACATGGCTATCGCCAGTTGGTTGATGAGGGTTACTGGTATAACGGTTGGAATTGGAGTTGGGATTGAGATGAAGAGTGATGGTGTTGATTGAGTCGAACAAATTGTAGGTGATGTAATGATTGACAAATAAATAGTAGTAAACCGTGAACAACGGAATTATTATAAGGAAGAACCAATTTATAAAAGCAAGAAAAAGCTTTAAAGAACGCAAAACAAGTTGTTTTTTTGATTTCCTGCTGGGGTGCTGAAAAAAATCGAAGAGAGTAGAAGAGTTGGGTGAATTGGACTCTAGGTCGCTGGCCAGAATGGAAGCAGAGGAAGCAGCATCGGAGGAAGTGGGAGATAGCACCGGAGAGCTGTTCAAATCCCGTAGTCTTAGAGAGTGCATTTGCAAATGGAAAAGAGGCACCAGCAGTGGAAGAGCAACTGCAGAGCACTGAGTTAAATATCTTCACCAAAGGCAGCAGCACTCGAGCCCCAACGACCAGCCTCTGCTCCAGTTTCATCCAGAAAATAAGACAATAAATGAGGCACCCAAACGGGCAATTGCCGACACATCTGAAACTGCCTGGCACCTTCACCAAAACAGCCCTCGACGCGCTTCGAACCGGTGCTTGCAGTTCTATACGGCATTAGCCCGCTCGGCCACAGACGCAGATCTGCATCTGACCAGAGTTTGAAGTCAGGTGGTGTACTTGGCACGTGACGTTGTTGCTTGATTTGTATTTAATTTGAAATCAGTGGAAAATTTTCAGAAACTGCCCTCAGCAGTGATGTTGTGGATGGTTTACTAGAAGATCCTCCAATTCACAAGACAGTGCTGTTTGATAGCGATTGCAATAGATTGGCTGGTTTTTACTTATATTTTTAAATGGCTGAGAGTTCTGCTTTGCTTAGCCTATCTTCGGCAGACTTGACCAACCATTTATTGAATGGTTCAACTGCCCTACAGTTGCAGACGTTACAAGATTTGGACAATTTATTGGTTTCAAATTCGAAAGATGTCAATCACCGCAGGCAGTTTCTATTAATTTTGAAGATTTTGTTGGTAAATTATAACAAGTTTTCCTTCAATGCACACTCCAGAACTTTTTATGTCAACAACTTGATCCCCAGTTTTTTAAATCTATCATTCAATAATGATAGTACTGCAAAAGACGAAAAGATGGATTTCAATTCAATTATAATCAAATACTTTACTGATTTAATTTCCTCAAATCTAATCACTTCTTCTTTACCCATATGTGATGTCTTGTTTTTATTGGAAATCATTAATAAAACCTTGATTTTAAATTCAATTCATTTGGTTGACACCGGAAACTCCTCTCTTCTGTTTGAAAACTTAATTATATCACACTCCATATTAATTAATTATACAACATACTATTCTACAAGCTCTCTTGCATCAAATTACCAATTTGATCCCAAACTTCCTCCTCCTATTAGCCCCAACGCTAACCACAAGTTGAGAATTCAAAATTCCATTTTCAGTAATTCAATAAATACTTTATCAATTGTTTTCAAGAATTTGCAAAACCCTCAACTGAGTTTTCAGGGCCTCCAATTTATTCAGATCTACTTGGACTCAATTTTACAATCAAAACTGTCAAAAATAAATCTTCCAAACTCTTCCATTTTATTATCAATTTCAATTTTATCTAAATCTATTCAAAATTTAATTCCTGCTATTCCTAATTTATTCCATTTTTTCAATACAAAATTAGATCTAATTATCGATTTTTATAATAACAACATTCTACTCAATAAATTTGCTCTTTTACCTTTAGTTTATCAAAAATTCGATCTGTACTTCATCAACTTGTTTACAAATGATCCCAAATCACTTTTTTTCAAATCAAAAATTTTACCTGTTCTAATCAAAGCTTCATTGAGATCCCCTGAATTAATCTTTGGTCACATTTCTTCAAACTTATTTCTCAATCTCAAAATCAATTTATCATATAACGACCTTTCAAAATTATATGATCAACTATTTACTAATCTTAAAAATTCAAAAGATTTTATTCGAAATGGCTCAAAAAACTCTTTGATAAACTCACTATCAATTATAAATGACAATACCTCAATATCAAAAATAATTGATAGATTATTTGTTTCTCTAAGATCGGCTTCAAATTTAGATCATAAATTTATCTTCACTTCTATTTTAAATAACTTGAAATTTGATCAAAATTCTTTCGATCTTCAATTAACTTCTTCAATTAAAATTATTAACAATTTATCAGCTTTAATCTCAAAAGATCAAATTGAAAATTCTTTATACTATAACCTATCTTCATTCTTCAATCATTTTTTCATTTTACTAACTTTAAATCATAAATTCGATGATTCCATTATAAAAATTCTTCTAAAAGGCTTTAATGACAATAAATTAAATTTACGCAAAAACTGGTACTTGAATTTCGGTCATAATTTTTTATCAAATTATAATCACTTGAAATCCTCACCAGAATTTCTTAATATTTTATCTCAACTCTTGCCCACCTTTTTAACTAATTTTGATAGTATTATTAACAACCCATTGTCTAATTTAGTTAATAAAAATATTTTATCTTCCTACGTTGTTCTATCAATTTGTTTTATCATTTCAAATGAATTCAAATCCCAATCCCTTCAAAACTCTTTTGACATTAATTCCATCTTTCAAAATGCCTACAAAAATGATGAAAAGCCTTCTATATTAGTCAACTCAAAAATCTATTCAAAATTCAATAATCATGACGAAGTTAAATGGTTGTCTCACGCTTTATTTTATTCTATCAACTACTTTTCTAATTTAAGCGACCTAACCCTGGATAACAATACTGAGGATTTGAACTCAAAATCTGTTTGTTACAGCCTTTCCTGGCTCTATTTACTTTTATCTAAAAACATCTCTTTTGAGATAAGAAAGCCTTGCTATGATTTAGTAACTAAATTATTCAAAAATCATCAACTACTTGTTGGGGATTTATTAATCGATGGATTATTTGAAAGTTTACGCAATTCTAACACCTATTTTGATTCTGAAAAGTTCAATTTTGATTTTAAATTAATCCCAAATATTTTTATTATCATTTCTTCATCTAATCCTTCTGAAAAATCAATCATAATCAAGCATTTGAAAAATTTATTAGTTATTTGCAACCATCTGTCTGTGAAAATTAAAAATGGCTGGGTAGGTGCCTGTCAAAAAGCCAATCTTGACCCTGGAAAAATAGTTGCAGACGATTCTGAAAAAATGTTTTTACAATGCTATGATTTGCTTTTAATTTCTGGCCTTGAAAAATCTTTATACAGAGCAGCTGTTGAATCAATTAATTTATTAGCATTTGTATCTCCAGATACAATAGGACCTATAGTTGAATCTAATATTAAAAAAGATGTTTCTATTAACAAATTGAAATTGCTTAATGATATTAATCTAAAAATATGGAAATCTGATAGCTCAACTGTGGTAATCAATCCCATCACTGATGCTAAATCAAAAAATCAGAAAAGCCCAAAAACTGCTGCTTATAGTTCAAACAATTTACTAAACAATAAAAATTTATCAGCAAATTCGAAGAAAAAAACCAGTTGGGAAGATCAACAATTAATTAATGAACAACTTAAAAAAGAATCTTCAATTCGTCTGACTATTCAGGAGAATTACCTTCATTTAAAACGTGGAGTATCTATTATTGATGGTTTAGGTAATAGTGCTAAAAATGTTAATAATGGCTATGAGTATTATTTTTCAACTGCTGTAAATTCTCTTTTAGCAATAATGGAAAATAATTATTGCTCGATTTTTTTAAACTCCGAGGCTAGTGATGCATTTCTAGCACTTTCTAACATCATCAGTCCCAGATTAGGTGCAACAAAACTTTTTGTGGGTGTTGCAACCTTGAGAATATATGAAGTTGGAAATTTACCCAGTAATTTATTAGAAGAGCCCGTGCTTGAATTACTATCTAGAATTCTTTTCAGAATAAAATTTTTGTCCGACCAAGTTCCACTTGACATATTTTCTCTAATATATATTTTGCCTTTGTTAACCAAAGTTTTACAAAATGGGAAATTGGTTGCAATGAAAAATGCTAACAAACATGTTGTTGCTAGGAAAGCAGAATTTGCAGAAGAAGACAAAGAAGAAGATTTATTAATGTTGGCAGTTGAAATAGTTGCAAATCATAGTGAAGTATTAGATAATGAGAATATTGTGAAAAAATATATTTTGGAAGTTTTATTGTCGTTAATGATGATACCATCTAAAGCTAAGATTGCAAAAGAATGTTTTAACTCTCTTTGTCAAAGTGTTTCTGATAGCTTAAGTGAAGAAGATGTTTCGATTATTCTCAGTTCTTTGTTAACTCCTGAGGTATTTGCTCGAAATGCGGTTTTAGATTGTTTAGACTCAGAATTTGATTTGTCTTTAGATATGAGTTATTCAAATGAAATATGGATATCTACATTTGATAATAATGATCACAATGCTGAAATTGCGCTGACAATTTGGAGGGAAAATGGATTTGTTTTGGATAAAACTGCTCCACTTCAATTAATGGAATTTTTAGCAAATAAAGACAGCGGAATTCGATTGTCTGTTTCCAAGTCTATTTTTGCTGCTATTGATATACTTTCCAAAGATGAACCTGCAATCTTTCTGACCACCTTAGAAGCACTTCTTGATTTGTATAAACTTAAATCAAAACCACCAGAGCCAATTCTTGACGAGTATGGATTGGTAATTAAGTCCTCTACTGATCAAAAGGATCCTTGGGAAATACGAAGTGGAATCGCTTTAACTTTAAAGTACTGTTCTCCTTTGTTTAGCAATAAAATTTCAGTTCTTTCACTTTTTAACTTCTTTATTAATGAAGGTGCTTTGGGCGACTCAGAAAGTATTGTTAGACAAGAGTTTCAAGATGCTGGTATTGATATTATTAATTTATTTGGGTCTCAAAATCTTGAAGGATTAATTCCAATTTTTGAGCGGTTTTTGGCTTCAAAAACTGAAAAAAATAGTAAAACTCAAAACAATATTAAAGAAATTACTATTATTTTATATGGAGCATTAGCAAAGCATCTTAAATCATCTGATAAAAGACTTATTCAAGTTGTCGACCGACTAATAAAGACATTAGACACTCCTTCAGTGAACGTTCAAAGAGCTATATCCAATTGTTTGGCTGGGTTAGTGCCTCTAATACCAAAATCTTTACCTGACTATATTGACCTTATGTTTAAGAAACTATTTGAAGCAAAGTATTTGTATCAGAGAAGAGGTGCAGGTTTTGGATTGGCTGGTTTTGTAAAAGGAGCTGGGATAAAGGCGTTGTTCGAATATGATATTGTTCGAACTTTGATTGAATCGGCAGAAGATAAAAAAGATCCTATCAAAAGAGAAGGTGTTTCTATTGCTGTCTCTTGTTTATCTGAAAGCTTAGATAAATTTTTTGAACCTTATGCTTTGGAAATTCTACCTGTTATTTTGAAAAACCTAGGTGATATTTCTGCTGATGTTCGGTTGTATACTGATATAACAGCTAAAACCATCATGAAAAGCACAACAGGTTTTGGGGTCAAAAAGATAATTCCCTTAGCTATTGATAACTTGGATGATATTTCATGGAGATCTAAAAAGGCATCTGTTGAGCTATTAGGTTCTATGGCTTACTTGGATCCAACTCAATTGTCTTTTTCTCTTTCTACTATTGTTCCTGAGATTGTTAGTGTTCTTACAGATACTCACAAAGAAGTTAGAAAATCCGCGGATCAGTCTTTAAAGCGATTTGGTGAAGTAATTCGAAACCCTGAAATTCAAAAATTAGTTCCAATTTTAATCAAAGCAATTGGAAATCCTACTAAATACACTGATGAATCTTTAGATGAATTGATTAAAACCCAATTTGTTCATTATATTGATGGTCCTTCATTAGCTCTCATCATACATGTTATTCATCGTGGTATGGTTGACAGATCTGCTTCAACTAAACGTAAAGCCTGTCAAATTGTTGGAAATATGGCAATTTTAGTAGACAATACGGATTTGTATCCATATTTGCCATCCTTGGTAAATGAATTGGAAGTCGCAATGGTAGATCCAGTTGGTACTACTAGAGCCACTGCTGCCAGAGCCTTAGGTTCTTTGGTTGAAAAACTTGGTGAAGATAATTTCCCAGGGCTTGTTGACAAATTGTTTAGCACATTTGAAGATCCTGATAAACGTGGAGATAGACTCGGTGCAGCTCAGGCTCTTGCAGAAGTAATTTCTGGACTTGGTGTTTCGAAGCTTGATGAATGCTTACCAATAATTTTATCTGGTACAACAAGCTCCATTTCATTTATACGGGAGGGTTTTATGCCATTGCTATTATTTTTGCCTGCTTGTTTTGGAAATCAATTTGCCCCTTATATTTCCAAAATTATTCCATCAATTCTTAATGGATTGGCTGATGTAGATCCTAATATCAGTGAAACTGCTATGAGGTCTGGTAAATTGCTTGTTAAAAATTACGCAAATAAAGCTATTGATTTACTTTTGCCTGAACTTGAAAATGGTCTCTGTAATTCCAGTTACAGAATTCGTCTTAGTTCAATTCAACTTATTGGAGAATTGTTATACCAAGTTACTGGACTTAATCGTAATGCTGAAACCTCTGAAGAAGTTGAATTTTCTGGTGTTGGGAAAAGACTTGTTGAAGTTCTTGGAATTGGTCGTCGGAATGTGCTTTTATCTTC
This sequence comes from Ascoidea rubescens DSM 1968, assembly GCF_001661345.1. Classification (NCBI taxonomy): domain Eukaryota; kingdom Fungi; phylum Ascomycota; class Saccharomycetes; order Ascoideales; family Ascoideaceae; genus Ascoidea; species Ascoidea rubescens. Next base: position 298,567 of record NW_017962928.1, on the reverse strand, counting down.
CTTATTTTTTTGCCGATTTGATGTTGATGGCGTGGTTCGTAATGCTGCTCTTGACATATGGAAATCTCTTGTGTACAATACTCCACGTACATTAAAAGAGATTTTGCCAACAATCATATCACTTACAATTTGTCGTTTGGCTGATGATAGTGGTGATCTTCGCGAAACTGCTGCTAGATCTCTAGCAGATCTTACTCGTCGTGTTGGAAGCTTGATTTTGCAGGAGTTGTTACCAATTTACGAAAAATCCTCATCAAGAGACGATTCTGATGTCAAACAGGGAATTTGTATTGCTCTTAGAGAGTTAATTCAAACAAGTGATTTAGAGGTTGTAAGCCAATATCAAGAATCTTTTATTACAATTATTCGTGATTGTTTGATTGACAATGACGATGATGTTAGATCATCTGCTGGTCTTGCATTTGAAGTCTTGCAGGATACTATTGGAAAAGCAGCAATTGATGGTATAATTCCACATCTTCTTCATCTTCTAGCTTCAAGTGATCATTCTGATAATGCTCTTTATGCCTTGCAAGAAATTATGGCCACTAAATCGGATGATATCTTTCCAATTTTAATACCAACTCTATTATCTCCGCCAGTTGATGCATTTAAAGCTTCAGCTCTTGGTTCATTGGCAGAAGTTGCTGGAAATGCTCTCTATAGACGATTGTCTTCTATAATTAATGTTTTGGTTGAAGCTATTATCCAAAATCAAAACAATAAAAAGGAACAAGAAGAGATTGATAAGGCATTTCAAAAGATTTTGTTGTCAATTGAAGATGAGCGCGGTTTGCATCCATTATTGCAACAGTTACTTTCTTTTATTAACAGTGAAAATCCGCAGAAAAAGGCTGTTGTTTACAAACATCTATGCACCTTTTTTGAAGAAACAAATTTGGATTATTCAGTTTACACTCAAGATATTGTAACCAACACAATAAGCTCTTTGGATGATGAAAACGAAGATGTTGTTTATCATGCATGGCATGCATTATCTATGTTGATTTCGTTGCAATCAAAGGAGTCACTAGAGAGATTGGTAAAACCAGCTCAGGAGTCATTGGTTTTAACAGGTGTAAATGGTGTAGATTTACCTGGATTCAAGTTACCAAAAGGACCCAGTTGTATTTTACCAGTATTTATTCGTGGTCTTATGTATGGGACATCAGAACAAAGACAGCTATCTGCAGATGGTATTGCTGAAATTGTTTCAAAAACTCCTCCAATTATATTAAAAACATATGTTACAGCTATAACAGGTCCTTTAATTCGTGTAATAGGTGATAGATTCAATGGTGACGTAAAGGCATCTATTTTATCCACTCTTAACATTCTTTTCTCTAAGGTTCCTCAATTTTTAAGACCTTTCATTCCTCAATTGCAAAGAACTTTTGTTAAATCTTTATTGGATTCTAGCAATGAAACATTGAGATCCAAAGCAGCTAAAGCTTTGGGATCACTTATTGAACATCAACCAAGAGTCGATCCTTTAGTAACTGAATTAGTGAATAGCGCTAAAGCTACTAATGATCCACGGATCAAATTCGCTATAGTAAATGCTATAGTAGAAGTCGTGAATAAATCGGGATCCAAAATGGGTGACGCTTCCAAATCTAATATTTTGAGATTAATTGAAGAAGATTCATCTAATAGCAATGAGAATTTGATAACAATGTACGCAAAGTTAATTGGATCGTTATCCAAAATTCTTAATAGTGATAGTGCAGCTAAGATTTTACGAACCAAGATTTTACTGGCTCCTTTTGAAGATGAAACTGCTAATTTTTCAATACTAACAATGAATTCGTTTTTGCAAAATGCACCAGTTCATATATTTGCTGATGATGCTCTAAATCGCGATATTGGTGATATCATAAATGCTGGAATCAACAGCAAGATTCCACATATTTCGGAGAATTCCATTATTGCAGCAGGTAAATATTTGTTGCTCCATGGAAACGTTGGCCCTCCTAAAAGATTTTTGTTAGACAACTCTCAAACAAACCACGAGCCTTTCTTTGTGTTTGATGAAACTATTGAGGAACTAATTAATTCTTTATGTATCGCGGCAAACAAACCCAAATCTAATTCATTGGAGGCCAGAAGGTTATCATTAGTAGTCTTAAGAACTCTCTCAAGGTTTGAATATAATGAAATTATTAAAGAAAACATCACAAAAATTTCCTTAGCGATATTTATGTGTGTTCGGGATTCTATAATTCCTATTAAACTTGCTGCTGAAAAAGCTTATATTGAATGTTTTAATTTAGTTCATGATGAGGATTCTAAATTTTTCCAAGAATGGTTTGAAAAATTACGTAGTGAAAATCAAGACAGTGTTTCGACTATTATAGGAAGCAAAATTCTTTTAAGGTCTATTGGCGATTACACAAAAAGAGTTGCGACTCGTTTGGCGAAAGCTGAAAGAGAGAAAATTGCAGCTGGTGGTGATGAGGAAGTTATGTTTTCTGACAAGTTTGAAGACGAAAATGAAATATGGGCAGTTTGAAATGTAGAGGTTTTTCATCCATAGAAAACCATAATGTTTTTATCTAAAATCTTTATTTTTATATTGATTGCTTTTTTGTTTTATTTCCATAAATTAATAGGTACCAATTGCGGGCATTTTTCTAAATTCATTGATTAGTGATATCTAATAAACGTATTTACTAGAGTTTTGAAGCATTCTTACCTTAAATTTTTTATTTCGTCAACAAATATGTTTTTGCATTTTTTATATGAATAACAGGTGTAAAACCGGGATAATTCAAAAAACAAAACACAAAAAGAAACTCATGATTAAATTTAATCATGAACGTTTCTAAACCAAAGGTCCGAAAAAAAAATAACTAAAACGAAAGTTTTCCTTTCTTTAAAAAGTATTAATATAAATGCATATTTATTAAAATAATTATATATCAACTTATCACGAAGTGTTTTACTTTATTTTTACTATTTATGTTTTTGAATTTAATACAAATACTCACTTTCTCTTGTGCTCCCTTTTTGTTCAATTAATTGATATTCATAAAACATATTTGTATTTAACACATTTCAAAAATTAAATTAATAACCCCCAATGTATAAATCTCAACAAATATTAACTATTATATCTCTCAAAAAGATTTGATGAATAAAAAAAACACTGTTAACAAAAAAACTAAATTCCAAAAAAAAATATAAAACATATGATAAATAACCTAAAGCGAAATGTTGAAAAACTAATAAAAACCGTTTTATGTTTCCAAAAAGCAATAATCAAAATTAACAAAGCTTAAAATAGTATGATAATATAATAATATGTTTGATTAATGTTGAATTTTAATAAAAAATAAAAAAACCTGCAAATCATATCATGTTTTTAAGGATAATTAACTAAATTGAATAAAAAAATAAACACAGTAAATTTTCAAAAATAATATTTTGGCTGCTTAAAATTTTTCAAAAAATTAAATAATGCCTCTAGTTAGAAAACTATTTTATAGCTCTTCTAAATAGTTTTTCTCCAAAATCTTGAAATTGTTTAATAATATTATCAATTCAAAAAATAAGAGAATAGTGCAAGTATAAGAAAGTTTAGCCAAAATATGAAAAATTAAAGTTTCATCACCAAAGAAAGATTGTAAAAAAGAATGTAAGAAATAAATAATCAATGAAAAAAAATAAATATATTAATGCAAAAAACAATAAAAAAACAATAATAATGAATATGATTTAATGGTCAGCAAACTTAAATTGGACATTTTCATTCAAACCCATTTCATTTGAATTTAAATGTTCATTTCTATCTGAAGTTAACCCCTGGTTCCCTTCTGAATTAGTGAGGATATATAAAATTTTATTGGGATTTTTTATTTAAAATATCTTTTGCGTTTCTATCATCTTGAGTTAAGAAGTATTCTGCCTTTTCACGATTTTGATAAAAATCATATAAATTAAAATTATTAGCAGTTTTTAAATTAATGTTATCAACATTATCTTTTTTGTTGATATTCAACTCATTATTTGAGAAAAAAGATTTACTAACTGAATTATCATTGTTAGACACGTTAAAACTGTTAAAATCATCCGAGTTGTTGCTTGAAATATTAAAATCTGCAAAATTTTTGGAAATAATATTGATATTATTTTGATTGTTCATAGCATAATTATTATAATTATAATTATTATTAAATGAGCGATGATCTTTTGCAATAAAATTAGAATTCTTAGATACATTACGTTTATTTTTATTATTGAAGTTGATCTTTAGGAAATTTAAAAGAAAGTCAGGAATTGTTTGATTAGATTCTGTCAATAACTGAACTAAACCTTTAGCAATATTCTTGTTATTATAGTTAAAAAATGCTGTTGAATGACCAACATTTCCAGCTCTTCCAGTTCTACCAATTCGATGAACATAATCATCAATGTCTCCTGGTAAATCATAGTTGATAACATGGGTGACGTTTGGAATATCCAAACCTCTCGCAGCTACAGCTGTTGCAACTAAAATTGGATTTCTGCCGGATCTAAAATTTCTCAATGCTTTTTCTCTATCATTTTGAGATCTATCACCATGAATAGCAGCGGCAGGAAAACTCTCAGATTGTAAAAAAATAGATAAATTATCAGCCATTTTTTTGGTTTCAACAAAAACCAAAGTTAAACCAGCTTTCCAATTCAAAATGATGTTTAATAAAATTGAGTTTTTATCAATCTCTTCAACATACAAGACTTCTTGAGTAATATTTTCAGAGGTAGATCCAACTTTACCAACACTCAAAAAAACGTAATTTTTTAAAAAGCTTTTGGCCAAAAGTTGAATGTCTTTGGGAAAAGTTGCCGAAAACATCAAAGTTGTTCTATTCAAAACATCAGGCATGTCATTGTTTTGAATAATATTTCTTATTTGCGGCTCAAACCCCATATCTAACATTCTATCAGCTTCATCAAGAACTAAAAACTTTATGCCTTTCAAAGAGATGACTTTTCTGTTCAATAAATCATTTAATCTCCCTGGGGTTGCAACTAATAAATCACAACCGTGCTTTTGAATTTTCTTTATTTGAACTTGAATGTCAGTACCTCCATAAACAGAAAATGGAACCAACCAGGACCTATAACAAAACTTTTTAGATTCTTGAAAAATTTGAGAAACCAATTCCCTTGTTGGTGCAAGAATAAGAATAGTTGGAAAAGGAATATTGTTGTCATGATTTTCAATATTATCATGATTTAATGGCTTTCGACCAGATTTGAAGGATTCCGATAAAATTGGAAATAAAAAGGCGCCAGTTTTGCCTGAACCTGTTTGAGCACATGCCATTAAATCTCTTTGGTTCAAGACAATTGGAACTGAATATCGTTGAACTGGAGTTGGTTTATTAAACCTTGATAGGGTGATATTTTGAATTAATAAAGGATCTAAATATGTTTTGGTTGAGTTATTATTTAATTCAATATTATCAGTAAACGAATTGATTGGAAGTGGGATATTTTCACCAGTAACTTCAATGGGAATTTCATCATAATGATCAAAATTAATAGCGGATAAACTTAAACCATCATGAGATTGAATCAGATTGAATTTTTGATCCGGATCAACTATTTTTTTACCTCCAAATAATTGATATTCAATTTTTTCATCTCTTGGCGCAGGTATTTGTTTATTATTAATAAATTTGCCAAGAATATTGATGTTAACGTTATTATTAGTATCAATGTATCTATTATAATTTTTTTTACTTTTGTTATTGTTATTGTTATTATAATAAGTTTTTTTATTATTATAACCATTATTGTTATAATTTCTATTGAAATTGTTGAAATTGTTGTTATTATTGGTATTATTGGTATTATTGGTATTGAACTTACTACTATAACTCATACCGCTAAAATTATTATTATTATTACTAGTCATAGTAGTAGGAAAATTGCTATATCTATTATTTGTAAAATTGGAAGTTCCAGTGGAATAATTGTCAATTTTATTATTATTAGCATTATCTGGTCTATAAGTAGTATTATGCTCATTGATGGAGTCGAAAGTTTCATTTATATAATTACCAGAAGTAGCACTAGTGTTGGTCATGATATTTTTTGAAGCACTAACATTAGTGTTGTAATAGTTGTAAGAATGGAGCAACTGATTAGAAACTGAAGGAGCATTTTGCTGATATTGATGTTGAGAAGCGAAATTGCTATTGTATTGACTGGGATACTGGTTGGGATATTGATTGCTGTATTGATACCCATATTGGAACTGATAGGAGTTAGGATAGTTTTGATATTGTGATGGAGGAGGATGGTAATTGGAATATATTGGAACGTTTGGATATTGATACTGACTTGGGGTTGGAAATTGATTTGGAAACAGACCAAGATTTGGGGCTTGAGGATTGACTGGATAGCCATAGTTGGAATTATCAAAACCATCGCTATTAATGGTATGTTGAAAGTGGTTATTCTGATTGTCAAAGTTATCGTTATTCTCAAGAACACCAGCAGAAGTTGGATTTCTGATGGTGTTATCAGTCAATTGAACAGCCATTGAAAAGCAAAACAACTAAAAAGCAGTTATTTACGCAGCACAACAGGCAGACACTATCAACTATCGAGAGGATACCAACAAGATACCAACAGGCAGCAATACTCAAAGGCAGTGTATTAACAACAGAAAATAAGGCGTTGAGGTTTCAAAGAAAACACCTTTCACAAACACGTGCGAGCTTTTAAATAGATGTTTCCTAAAACGGAACACGATATAATCAGCTTTGTGGACGGTATTTTGGATGGAATATAGATGTGGAATTAACTCGTACAACAGATATATATTTACGCTATTCGTCTTTGTCTTTAGGATCGATCTTGAAGATCTTGTCTGGGTTAAGCAACCTTTTGGGGTCTAAACTTAGCTTGATTCTTCTCATAAGGCTTATAGCATCTTCTCCAAGCTCGTTATAGAGAAATGTTCTTTTACCAAACCCAACGCCATGTTCACCTGTGCATGTCCCGTCTAAATCAATCGCTCTTTGGGTCATGTAATCTATCAATTCTTTAATCAACAATTTGTCTTCCTTATTTGTGTCATCAAATATCAATATGGTGTGAAAATTTCCGTCACCAACATGGCCGACAATTGTGCTATAAATTCTGGATTTGTACTTTGGCAATTCAAATTTGACTTTAATTTCTTTGATAATTTCGGACAAATTAGTTATGGGGACAGCAACGTCGGTTGTACAAACAGCAGCATTTGGATTATTCAATAATCTTCTTCCGTTATCAATGGATGACCATAAAATATTCTTTCTTGCTGACCACAATTCTGTTTTTTCATCTTCATTTTTGGCAAATTCAAAGTTAATAGACGAATTGGATTGGCAGATATTTTTAACCTTGCTAATTAATTTTGAGTTTTTCAAATTTTTTTCATCATCAATGCTTGGATCAACGATCTTTAGTAATATAGTAGGTTTTTCCAACCATTTTTTGGATGTTGCTTCACTACTATTAAGACATTTCATCATTTCATCATCTAAAAGCTCAATTGCATTTAGTTGAATATTGTTTTGTAAAATCTGTTGAACAGTATTAGTTGCATCATTAAGCTCATCAAACGAAACTACTGCAACAGTTTCGTTGACTGGTCTATTATGTAATTTTAATGTTGCTTCAGTTATAATGCCTAAAGTACCTTCACTACCAATAAATAAACTCGTCAAATTATAGCCTGCAGAAGATTTTTTGGGTCTTTTTCTAGTTTTAATGATAGTTCCATCAGCCAAAACAACAGTTAGATTCAAAATATTTTCCTTCATTGTACCATATCTATAGGCGTTTGTACCAGAACATGAAGTGCCAATCATTCCACCAATTTCAGCACCTGGACCAGGATCTGGCCCAAATAGTAAGTTTTTTGGCTTTAGATATTCATCTAAATCTTGCCAACCCAAACCAGGTTGAACAACAACATCAAGATCATTTTCATTCAACTTGATAATTTTATTCATTCGATTTAAATCAATGACAATCCCGTTTCTAGTATTGATAAAATGACCTTCTAAAGAAGTGCCACCGGAATATGGAACAATTGGAATATTATGTTTATTTGATATTTTTAAAAGTTTTGAAACATCTTCTGTTGATTCGGGATAAATAACAATTTTTGGAAACTGATCTTCAGTGGGATGATGAGAGTTCCAATAATTATCCGAATGGGTAGAAATTTCGGATGGAGATTGCGAGATATTATCTTCGGGTATGAATTGTTTAATTTCAGCAATAGCATTATCAAAATCCTGTTTGGAACCGTATTGTGATGTTGTTAAATCATTCAATTTTGTAACACTATTTGATTCAAAATTCTTAAAATTTTGGAAACGATCTTCATAATAGTATGTTGTTACACTTGCAGATAATAATGTAGATAGCAAAACTGTCGAAACAATTTTAAAAGTATCTGAAAATCCAAAATCTTTTTTCTTTCCGCTATTATTTTCACTATTCTTGTTACTATGAGTTTTAACAGCCAATTTTAAAGTTTTGTTTGAGTAAAATCTATTAAAGTGGTTGATACTTCTCGAAAAAGTGAACCCTAAAGTTCTTGCATTATGGGAAAACATTTTCACAGACCCAAAAAGCAATAGCAAACAAGATGTACTCTAACAAAAAAGTAATTCTCTAAAGGAATAAACTTGCTCAGTATCTTCTCGAAAACTTCCAAATCATTTCGTCTCTCGATATTCTCTAAGATAACTATTGGTATATATACACTCATCCACTGCTTTGGGTCCCCCACGCATCCGCACCCCATTCTGCCATTTGCCTATGTCACACGGAATTTCGACCTAGGCCACGACCACCATGAATGCCGACGCCACCGTTGCTCGGTTCGACAAACACCGGAACCCATCCGCCTCTGCCGGAACCTATATTCTTCTGGTTAATCCGCTTCGTTTTGAAAGCGGTACGATACTGATTTAAATATCCTATCTGATTTGTAACTTCAAAATCTAAAAAAATAAGCTTAAATACAGAATGTGTTTAAAAATCACAATTCTCCATGAGTTCTATAGATAAAGCATATAACATACATACAACATAACATATAATCTTATTCACGCTGATCCACCACTAATAATCTGCAGGAACCTGTAGTAATTCATTTGGATCGAGCAATTTATTATTGTCTGTAGCACTTGGATCCCAAGTGGCATCTGGCATGCTTATGTTAGCTCTTTTTCTTTCTCTTTCAAATTCTCTCCAACGTTTCATAACAATATGTGTCGCATCGAATTCATCGTCATCTCCGTCTCCATGCCCTTCACCTTTAGCTTCACCTTGAACTTTTCTAGTATCACCCCAACTAAAGTCATCGAACTTCCAGTATGCATAGGTTGGCAAAACAAAATTCCAAATTGGCAATGCACATAAATAAATTATCATCCAATATAAATATGACAATGATGAGATAGTGACAACAATCAAAACTGCAGGCAAACCTAAAATTAATGCTAATAAAATTAACGACATGACTGGTGTTGGCTTTGAAACAATAGCAAAAATACAAACATAAATTGTGAAAACAATGGCTGCTGGTAATGTCAATGTACCCACCAAATTAATTGCAATAACAAATTGCATTGAAAAACAAAATGTACCACACAAATCATTAACTAAAACCAATTCCATCAAATTATGAACTGTTGAATTAATCCAACGACGACGTTGTGACAACAAAACTTTAAACTTATCTGGAACCAATGTTTTACAAGCAGCCTTTGGAACAAAAATCTGCTTTCTTTTTGGGAAAGTTCTCAACATTAATGTTGACAAATATCTATCTTCACCCAATAATAATAAATTCTTACGGTGCAATGATGAAATATCATTATCTGAATATCTCTCAACAATATCTGGATTAGCCAAAATTGGTACCCAATATCCATTGTTTCCTCTTGGTGATTTAATACGGTACATACAGAAACAACCTGGTAAACATGTAACACTACCAAATACTGATTCAAAGGCCTTTGACTGATGATGAGAAATAAAATACTCGAAAACCTGGATTGAAGTTGTAAATGAATCACCTTTATTGGAAATTTTGGTTTCTCCACATAATCCCATAACTTCGGGATCTTTGACCATTTCTGCAATCATATGAGTCAATGAATCTGGATAAACTTTAGTATCTGCATCAACCATTAAAACAATTTCATACATATCGGCCATTAGCCCTGTGACTCTCCAAATATTCATTAACATTTCAAATTCTAATTCTGTCATTCTTTCATCAAATGTAATCTTTTGTAAAAATGACATTAAAATAATTTGTGAATCTCTTTTACCTCTATTACCTGGTTTAGCTGCACCTGCTTCGGCTTCAGTACCACATTTAACAATGGTGACCATTGGAACCTTTTGTTGTTTATCTTCTGGAACAGTATTATTATCATATTTGTAATATCCAGCGTAAACTTTAGCCATATTGTGTCTTTTGGCACCATGAGCAACTGCGACGTATGAGAATGGTTGAACGTCTTCTTTATCAATAACAAAATCTTCCATCATAGCTAATGCAACATCTGGTGTTGTGACATCGTTACCTGAACCTTTGATAATACCATCACAAATAACCAATAGCAATTTATGCGAATTTGGATAATCAGTTGTTGAAAGAGAATCTAACGTAATTCTTAAACCTTCTTCATCTTCGGAATAACATGTAACAAGACAAATGGTATGGGCAACAGGATAACCAAAAGGGGATTGTTTTTCAATTGGAGGTTGAGGAACAATATTATCAAGAACTAAATCGGAGGCCAAACGACTAATATATTCATCGTCACCAAAAGTTGTAGTATCAAAAGGATTCAAAATGGATTGAGAATGTGACAAACGGTTTGAAGTGTAAATTGAACCAGCTGGCTGAGTATAGTTATCACCTAACAGAACAGATCTTTTAGAGCCATTGCCATGTTGCATAATTTTGCCTCTTTTTTTAACAGCTTCTTGAATACACATTGTAGTCATTCCATTAAACAAGCTATGGTAATCAACAACATTACTTGCAGATAGCATTTCTGAACTTGAGTTACCGGAAGTTAACTTTGAGTGTCTCTTTTGAGTTAAAAAGGAGAATTTACTTGTTGATCTGTTGTGGGCAGTTGGTCTATACTTGGGGTCAACAGTTTTGATTGGGCCTTGGCTATTTGGATTTTCGGACCATTGTTCAATTTTTCTAGCTCTTTCATTCATTTGAGCAGCGGTTTCAACAGAAGCGCCTTGTTTGGTGGCAACAAACCATTTAAAGTAACAAGCAATTAAAAACTGGGAAACAACAACGGATAAAATAAGAAACAATGAGGAATACAAGACAACGACAGATGCAATACAACCGACAGTTTCCGAATCTATTACACCAACTTTAATAATTTCCTGAAGACATTTACCGATTTTACGTTCTTGGGGAGTGGCAAAAGCAATTGAGAGATCTTGACCTATTAAACTGGAGTCGGCTTTTAAGATATCAAAATAGGCGGGATAATCTAAATCATCAGTTTGAATCCAGTTTAATAAAGACAAATCCAATACATCACCGTTATATACAACCAAGTTTCTCGAGGTGTTCTTCATGTCATCCCAAGTGAAATAGACATCACCAGTTTCTTTCAAATTGTAAAACGCTTCTCTTGCAGAAGAACTAGTGTGGCAAGCCCAACCTTCGTAGTAGTCAGTTGTAAAATTTGGTTGAGTTGAACCATCAGGATTGAACATTTTGCAAGGCATGTACCAGCCAACATCTTCACCGTTGAAGGGAATTGAGCAATTCAGTTTGGGAGTTATTAAACCTTTGCAATTTCCATTGACGTTTTGAAATAAGAAAGAGCCATCCATACCAGCGCCATCAATTGGGGTATATAAGACGTTTGCGCCTGCACTAATACCTTCAGCGATTGGGTGGGTTGATCTTGTCAAATCATAGGCTTTACCATTAAAAACCATGTAAGCAGGACTAACGTTGGTATTGGGAATTGAGATTGGAGGAGTGCTACAAACAGTTCTAGTGAAACCAAAGGTTAAGAAAGCAACACCGGCACCACAGTATAGAATAATTGAGATTAGGCCTATTTTTTCTCTCCAAGCGAATTGACGATCAGCTTTGGGCATACCACCGAAAGTTTTTAATAAAAAGGGAGGAGCCCAGAAGGATACTATCCAGCAATAAATCTGCCATAAAGTGACAAAGGTTGTTTTCTTTTTCTTTTCCATTTTAATTTTTTTAGTTTCATAGACTACGTATTTTGGTCTAGAATAGTAGGCGCTGCTTTTTTTTTTCTTTAGTTCTGGTTTTGGATTATCGTTGTTTTCGACTTCATCATTTAAACCATAGATTTCTTTACCACCTTTGAGATCAGTGTTTTCGTTTGCATCATCAAGATCAGGATAGTAGTTTGGTTTTTGAGCGCTAGGATTTAAAGTTTTGGTGTTAGAGGAAGGGTTTGGAGCTGGTTTTGATAAGTCTTGTAGAGGATAGTTCTCATTTATCTCAGAGATGTCGTTTATTTCCGAGATGTCATTGTTGTTGTTTGAGTTATTGATTGTATGTTTTGACCTTCTTGAGTTGGATCTGTAAATATCAGTTTGATTTGATATTGAAGGATCTAGGCCAGAATTTGAAGGCTGAACAGAGATGTGGTCTATTTCTTGGTTAACGACTTGGTTATAGTAGTAATTTGGATGGTCAGGGTTATCTAGTCTTGCTCTTTCTGTTCTAATCAAAGACTTTTTTCTACCCAAGTTACCACCTGAGTTTAAAGAGTAGCCAGATTCAGGATCAATTTCAGAGTAGTTTCCAGATTTTTTCAAAGATGAAGACCTGTTCATTTTGAAAAAGACGGTATATAAAAGCTGTTTTAGTGGCTAAAGATAAATGAGCAGTGGTATATGATTGATGATATATAGGTCGTGAAAAGACGAGTGGTTATTTGGGAAAAGAGTATGAGTAAGATAAAACTACTTTTGAAATTCTTGAGCAGTCATAAGGTTTGAAAGAGAATAAGGAATAAAGATAGAAGAGCCGGGAAGTATAAGGTATAAGAGGATGTAAGATAGATGGTGGTAATGAGTGGATGGAGGATAGTGATGGAATAAATAGAGGTAGAAAAGGAATTGGAGATTTCCTTCCAGGATGAAAATTAGCCAACAATGCGCAGAAAAGTTTATGTGACAATCCTTCTGGTTATTAATATCTTGTCGAGACTGCTGCGGAGTCTCCCACGGCCACTGCGGTCGCCGTCAGGGCGGGGACCTGGAACACGTGCATGGAGCCTGGCGGTGGTGGTGGAGGGCGGGAACGACGCAGAGGACCCATCCCTGAGAATGAACAGGTACCGCAAACAGCTGAGCATTCTCCAGCGGTCTGTGTTTCACCCAAACTTACCAGCAAAATGTAATCCACCGGGAGCAGCGCGGTTTCCTCTCCAGCGGCCAGCTTCGTCTTCTTCTGCTTCCTGTGCTGCTTCATCAGCCTTGCTCAGAACAGCCAGCTGGCTGTTCGTCCGCTTCGTTCTGCAGAGTCTGCCGCAAGCTCTGAAAACTCCTTTTGTTCTATTTTTAGACCCCGTCCATTTGTTTTGCTTCATCCATGCCGCTGGCCGGCTGCTTGTTGTTTTGCTTTGGAGATGTGTTACATTTTTCACATCTTCAATTGGCTCTGGCCGTGCCTCACCGTATAAATGTTTCAATCTGCAACATTCAAACCAGTATTTGATGTTTCCCGTTCAGTACACAACCATCAAAATAGTTTTACCAAATGCGGTATCTACCCAAAACGGCAATTTTCCAAACATAACTTGAACATTACTACTGACACAAATATAATTAGGACTCGATTCTTATTTTGAATCAAAATACATTTATAACAACAAGACTTCGTGGCCAAGCTGGTTAAGGCGTGAGACTGTTAATCTCAAGATCGAGAGTTCGATCCTCTCCGAGGTCGTTTCTTTTTGTTTTATTCACAATTCGTTGGATATAATTTTTTTATTCAAATAGTGTATCAATTAGAGATATGCTACATGGTAGGATAAAATGCGATGGAAATCAACGCAGCCAATAAAATTGGTCTCTTGGCCAAGTGGTGAAGGCACTCTGCTGGTTGCCGGAGAGATCAACAGTTCGATCCTGTTAGAGACTCATTTTATTTTTTTGGTTACATTGTTAATGTTGTGAAGATATTTTATAGATTATACGTACTGCTTTGATCAAGATCGCGATTCTTTTCAAGCTGTTGATTCGTTTTGATTTTTAATCAAGTTAGCACAGTTTCATCCAAAGAAAACATAAAAAATTAAACTTTGCGGGGCTCTGCTATCTGAACTGACACAGTTTTATGATAGATTTGTTCCTACTATCAGGATTGTTTTTGTTTTTCTTTTTCTTTGTTTGTACGTGATGAAAATAACCACGTCTATTACTATAATAATCTGAAATATTTTATTGAATAATGAAAGCAAGGAAAATAAAATATCCAAACTGTATACACTACTAAATCATAAATAAAAAATGTAAAAAATAAAAAATGTAAAAAATAAAAAAAAATTGATAAGCATAATCACTTTCTTTAAATTGAAAATGTGATTAAAATTAAATTAGAAAACTAAATTAAATTAGAAGAAAAACATTGCAATGAATGATAACAATGAGGTTAAACCAATTGATTGAAAAGCCAATGCACCAGCAGCGTTTTCTTGTTGAGTCACACTTGGTGCACCGGTTTCCGATGTTTTCGAACTTGATAAAGATTTGGTGCCTGATAGTTCAGATGAAGTTGAGTTGTATCCACTAAACGATTCGCTTACTGATGATGGCTTGGATACAGAAGAAGTAATACTGCCAGAAGAAGAAACAGTAACACTGCTAGAAGAACTACCACCTGATGATCCACCAACTGAGTTTTTCAATTTCAATGATAAACAATCATCATTGGCTTTAGTCTTTAAGATAGCATAAGAACTTTCCGAATATCTATAAGGATCATTAATATTCTTACAAGCCCACAACCCTGGAATTGCCCCGTTTAGTAACAAGTAGTTGTCGCTGTCAAAACCGTACAAATCCTCTGTCTCCATCACTGCTAGTTGTAAGAGCTGAATTTCGCCTGTAAATCCAACCCAACTTGGATATTGTCCAAATCTGTCTGAAGTGAGTTTCTGTGTGGAATCATCATATGTAAGGTCTTCGGAATCACTGGTTGTGCCAATAAAAAAATAGCTAATACCAGCACCTTCATGACGAGAACCGATGCCATATGTATCAATTTCGGAACTTTCCGATTCAACAACCAATTTAACAGCTGATTGAGCGGCTTGAGTAACCCTTAAAAGATTCAATAATGAGAATACTAAAATTGAAGCTGAAATCATTTCTAATTACTGAACTTTTAATAAAATATGAGCGAGAGTAAATAATGTATTGTTATTGTGTTGTTATAATAGTGAATGAAAATAGATAATCAAAACAAACAATGAAACGAAGGCATTCTGCATTTCTTTTATATTGATTTTATGTTTTCCTCAGTGCCTTTGTTCAGTACTCTATAAACGACAGCTATTGGAACTGAATAATAATCCAGGAAAAACTGATCACTGAACAGTGAATCTATTAATAATCCTTTTCAAATCACGTTTACTGCAAATCCATACCTCGTTGGGAAGTGCAATATGTTTCAATTGGGAAACTGTTGGTTTGCCGAGCATATTTTTAAAAGCATTACATAATTAAGCCTTGCCAAGCTTTAGAAAGTAAGAGAAGCATGTTTCTTGTCTTTCCAAGGATTTATTGTCACGATTTTATGCATTGCTATTGGTCTAACATCTGCCTCCTCAAGCAAACTAAAGAGGAGAGCTGAGTCTAATCGTCCAATGTGAGACATGTGTGCATGGCCCTGGAGCTGGGGACTATCTCTTTTTGCGAAGGCTTTTGCACTTTTTTCGAAGCTTATCGTGTATGCAAATTAGTTGCAATTAATGCCATTTGTTCCGCTTTAATTGCAACATCTCTGCTTTCTCTTTTAGCTTTTCATTCAATTGCAATACCGGTTTTACATTGTCGATCAAAAACAAATTCCAACAAAGTGGAAAGTGGATGAGAAAGAATCAATCTTGAAAATTATGACTGGCTCTGTTTGTTTTGGGTGCCTATTAATAATAGCATTCTCTTGTTTGGTTTTCCCCACCAAGACATAAAACAAACTCTGTCAGAATAAACCAATATGTGGTAAATTTCATAATCTCTACGTGATTTATTATTACTGATACATGGTATTTTTATAAGATACCAAATATTCCATAATCCGTCAATTGATTTAAAATAACTAAAAACAAATACTGCAAGAACCAATAATCTTGAATTTTTTTTCTTTTTTTTCAAATTTCAAAATACACTGACATCCTCTATTTATATACTATCTTCATCCATATACTGACCTTTTTAGTTTAATACGCTAGCTTTTCTTACCAAAACTGTTTAAATTTATTGTTACAGCTTTTATTTGCAAACAGTAATTATTCGAATGGGCTTTTTTTATTAATAGTTTGTTATTTATTGATTTTGAGACATCTTTTAAAAAAGCAACAATAAAACCAGGAAACTGGGTTATATTTTTAATTGCCGAAAACTTAATTGTCTTGGTATGACGGGTTTATATATTGATTTATATTTTCCTTCAACTAATCTGAATTCACCAATAAAAACATAATAGCAAAACAAGACACCTGATACCTGTGAATAAATAGAGTATTTATACAAATACATAACTAACTAGATTGGCTTATTGATTCATTGTTTTGTTTCTTTGAATTAAACAAAAACATCTTTTATTCAAGATCCAATCCAAAGCATTTTCATTAACTTTATAATGAAAAATATTAAATTAAACAAAAACTAGTGTACTATTTATTTTATTACAATTGGTTGTATTTGAGCTTTGCTTTATTTCTTTTGAATAAAACAATAAATTACCTATAAAAAAGAATAGTTAACGGAAAATGAACTGTACACCTCAATAAAGCAAGCTACTGGGTCAAGATCAGTAAGTATAAAACCTGCTTAGAATCACTGTCCTGTTAATTAATCACTTGAAGATTGAATCTCCAAAAATAAAGAATATCTTGACAGAGTAATTTTTAATAAGCTATTTCAACTTCATTGACACTGTTATTTAATACTCATGCCAAAAGAAAAAGAAAATTCTGCAGGGTCCGATAAAATGGATCAAATTGAAAACTTTATTCAAAACCATAATCACATACATAGTGATACTGACAGTAGGGATGATATAAATCAATTCCAAACAGATAGTCCCAACTCCTGCTATTCCTTTTCAGATCAAAATAGCCCTGAGCCCAGTATTTATTCATTTTCTCAATCACAAACTAATAACATTTCCCAATCTCACCTGATTAGAAATAATTATATCTTGGATCAAATAACCCATTTTCCTCCAAATCAATTGAATTCTCAAGGCGATTATACAGAGAATCGATTAATAGAAATTTTCCATTTGCACAATAATAACAATGATATTATTAGACCTCATTTTCTTACTAATCGTGCAATTCAAAATAATTATTCGCCCGATTTTTCTAATAGAGCTTTGCCACCTTTTCTAGCACCTTCAGATCCCAGAACTGATTATTATGATGATTATCATTCACATCCGTTAAATAGAACCACTGGTTATACATTGGATTTTCCAGATGACCAAACCAGCAATCATTCACAATTATATCTGATTCAACAAGCAGATCGTGTTGGTGATAATGATTCTTCTAATGATCCAAATAATACATCATACTTCTCTAACTCATCCGCTTCAACAGATTCGGTAACTTTATTTGATTCATCACTTTCGTCTGATATATCTGATTCATCTTTTTCATCTTTTTCATCTTTTTCATCTCTTTCATCACCTCAGCCTGTCAGACCCTTTTTTTTCAATTCAGTTATGACGCCTCGGTTTCCAAATCCTCAGATATCCTTTTCACAGAATGAAGAATTAACATTAGCTGATATCACACCGCCACCATCCCCTTTAATAGATGAACCAGAAGATGAGCCAACGATTGAATGGTAAACCAAATAACCAAAATAAAGGTTAGCGAAAAAAACCCGACAATATAAGTCAACTCAAAGTTCAAATAGATGCCAGATAGAATTTGAAATTACGGAACTATGTCTCTCTATTGGTGTGAACAGTGTTTAGTATCAATAAAAAAAAACACTATCGGAATGTTCTTAAATTATATTCAAATTATATTGAATGCAATGTATTTGAAGACAATGAAAGAGTAATTTAGTCAGAAGAATTCATTTTTTATCAAATCTTTTGCTTTGACAAACAACATGCAACTTGCTTGAGTTGCATGAAGTATCAGTTTATCAATAAAAAGAAAAGAAAATAAAGATAAGTAAAATGTTTCACTATTGTTTATCTGGGATTTATAAGTTTTGTCACTTGCCAATGCTAATAAAAAGAAAATTTCGCGTTGTTGCCGTTTCGAGGTGGTTGTTGTTTACTGTTTCTTTTGGGATTATAAAAACGTGACCGAGGTTGAATCGAAAGTTTGGTGTTTTCTGTCCAGTGAAATTTTCTTTCTTGTGCATTAGTATCTAGCAAGTGAGTTCTGGTTTTCAGGTTACACAGAGAATTTCCGATGATTAAAAATCCAACAGTTTGTTCGTTTTTGGGAGGAGCAGCAGTAGCTAGCTTCTTTCTTGGGTTTGGTAAGTCGGCAGCACCAGTTGCACCATCTCCAAATGATACATTGGTTCCTCCGCCTTCCTCCAGCGACGATGACGACGACGAGAAAAAGGAAAAGGAAAAGAAATACGTGGTTGATAATTCGAACAGTTCCAGTGGGTTGATGAACATTGAGGACACCATCAAGCCCGGCGACTTTTTCAAGTATGGGTATCCTGGGCCAGTCCATGACTTGGGAGCCTACAGAGAATTCATTTCCTGCTACGACAGACAAACAAAGAACCCCTACTGGGTGGTTGAGCACATCACGGCGGATTCGTTGAAGAGAAACGGAGACACCAATAGAGGCAAATCGGTTTTCAAAGAAGATGAAAAGATCCCCATGGAGTACCGGGGCTTGTTGAGAAACTACTTCCGTAGTGGGTACGACAGAGGCCATCAGGCTCCAGCAGCAGATGCCAAGTTCAGCCAGGAAGCGATGGACGAGACGTTCTATCTCAGCAACATGTGTCCCCAGGTTGGCCAGGGATTCAACAGAGATTACTGGGCCCACTTTGAGGATTTTGCCAGGAGACTCACCTCGCAATACAAACATGTTCGGATTGTGACTGGGCCCTTGTACTTGCCCAAGAAGTATCCAGACGGAAAGTACAGAGTTTCGTACGAGGTGATTGGAAACCCACCCAACGTTGCTGTTCCCACCCACTTTTTCAAATTGATTGTTGGAGAGAGAACAGACATCACCAACGTGAACGAGCAACCAATTTCGGCAGCCGCCTTTATCTTGCCCAACGATCGAATCAGCAACGACGTGCCCTTGCGATCCTTCCAGGTTCCTGTCGAGGCCTTGGAGCGAAGCACCGGTTTGTCCTTCTTCCACCAGATCTCCAACAAAAGCAACATCAAAAACCTCTGTGACGAGGTCAAGTGCGATATTATTGTCAGGGAGTTTCCCAAGGCACTTCCTGCTCCAGAAGAGGTCTTATCCTTGCCTGCTCCAAAAGACTAGGCCTGTTTGGCTACTTTGAACGTCCATAATTAGTAGCATCTTTCTGGTTTTGTGGTCTGCGGCCTGCTAAAATCGCTCGGGGGCCAATTGCACTTGCAGCTATTTTTACCACTTGAGCTTGGATGAACACAGCTATCAAGGAATAATTTCATCGACAAAACCGTTTTTGTAACCTACACTTGTCTTAGCAAAACTGTCTCCTGCACCTTCTGCATGCCAAGAAACTTTAATTTCAAGCAAACAGAGGAGAGAGAACAAAAAAAATCCGGTTTGCACATCTCGCTATCATTTTTCTGCAAGCTCAGACACCCCAGTCCCCATCTGCCTTCCAAACCAAATCATGAAACCATTAGCGCTACTTTTCCCATAAAACATATTGCAGCAGACCACTCGCTGTGCCATCGATAAGCGGTAATTCATCTTCAACATTCTGATTTGGCAGAGTTTCAAACTTTTCAGTTTGCGCTTTTGCTGGCGTTTTTCCTGAAAGTTTATCTCAAGTTTCGAATTCCTTTGGCTCCAACAAATTAAAACAAATCCTCTTTATTTTCAAAATTTGTAAAAACAACACAAACAAAAAGATAAGAATATTTTGAATATAAAAGGGCCCATTTTTCCTATTTTTTTTCTACTCCATTTCTTTCTCTTTTTCCTCCTCTAAGTCTTCTATTATATATTATCAAAATGATACTGAATTTATTCAAAACATTCTTAAGATACACTAATTAAAGCGCATATTAATATCTCAGCTTCAAATAGATTTCATTTCCCTGAGATATGAGAAGATTTGTTGTTGTCTAATGATTTTTTTTATACTTTATTTTTATATTCTTTTTTTCATTGATTTTTCCTTCAAGTTTGATTTTTATTTTGTTTAATTTAACTTATTAAATGATTTGGTTTTCTTGCTTTTTGCTTTTATTATAATTAAAAAAACACTCCAAAAAAAAATATTAAAAAACTAAAAAATTAAAAATTAAAAATTAATAAAATAATAAAATAAATCAAAATAAATCAAAATAATTTTGTCTTTTCAAATTATTTATTCAAATATTAATTCAGGTTTATATTTAGTTGGTTATAATTCTTATTATATCCTAAGGTATTACTTCAATGTCTATCCTGGTTGATCAAGTTATAACAGTTTGTTATATTTCTTTATTTTACTCTATCCTATATGTTCTTATATTGTTCAACCCTACAATACTCTATTCCTTCTCTTCTTCAACTTTTTTGTTTCTCTCCACAAGTAGAGCAATAATGATATCATGATTTTTTTTATACAATCTTTTATCTTTATTCAATCCACTAAATCATTAATTATAAAACGTTTATTCCATCTCAAGTACTAGAATTATCAAAATTTTTAGCTATTTTTCTTTTTAGTATCATTTAAATATTGACTTAAATTCTTCTGTGGGCGGTTAATCTGTATAATTTTTTTAATTTTTTCTTTTGATTGGTAAACTATTAATGGTTTAAGCTTGTTGGTGTTAATGTACTAGTTGTTTTTAACTATTATTATATGGGTATTTATCTTTACATAGTAATACTAATTTGAATTGATTTCAATTTCATGTTTCCTCATTTGATGTAGTTCTTTTGCCTTCCTTATCATCTTTCTCCTTAACTACTCTATCGTTTGACTTGGGCACTCGGAACATCCAGTAAAAAAAAACCGTCAAGAAAAAGTTAAAAAAAACATAAACGCAAAATATTCCAAAATTCCTCCATCTCTCATCATATTTACAGTCAACTGTGCTCAAATAGCTGTTGGTATTTGACATTATGCAATAAAAACACTCCTCTGTCGAGTTTTCATCTCTCAAATACCCACCAACTGCCTCCATATAGCTTTCCATATACTCCGAACAGGTCAATCCACTGGTTGGCTTGAACTTCAACATTTCAACACCATTGCAAACAACTGGTGCATTTGCAACGCCTGTCGCCATCACTCCCTGAACCCAATAAGTTAATGGCGAGACTCGATACATAAATATCCAAAATCCAGGCATCTTATCTTTTGTAACCATAACCCCATTGAACACCATACAAATTGTAAACAAAAGATTCGAGAAAATTCCTGCTGTCTCTTTTCGATCAATTCCTGCCAAAATTGCTTGTCCAAATCCAATACTCCAAAGAAAAAATGTAATGAGAAACAACCACACCAAAACTCCTCTTTCTGCCACTGTATCGGTATATTCTGCATTACGATAAAGCCCCAATGGATAATACCAACAGAAGAACCCAATCGTCCCACAGATAATACTATATGGTACCTCTGCTGTCACTATTGCTCCAATAAACACTTTCCAACTAAACGTCTTTGATGGTCTTTCCCGAATCTCGTATATTTCCCTTTGCGAAACAAACGAATCAAACATTTGAAAAGATAATGTGGTAAATAATATAGTGTTCATAAAAACTGAAAGAATCTGATTTTGCAACCCTTGTTGCGAATTATTAGCTTTGAAAAATGAAAACCCATTAAACAATTGAGTCGCAGCCGTTAAAAGAATCTTCGACCAAATGTACAAAGGTGTTCTCCACAATTGTTCAAATATTCTTCTGAGAACAATTTTGTATTGATACCAAAGTGGTGCTGCAAACTCTTCTTGCATATTTAATGATTCCAGTTTATCTATCTTAACTAGCTCCTTTTCCATATATTCCAATTCCTTTAAAACCTCTAGATATTCAGATGAATCTAACCAAACCTCACTGTAATCTTTATCAACATGAGATCCTGGAGCACTTCCAATAACATCTAGCATCCATTCAGCTGGATTGGCAGTAGCTGGACATTTCTTATCACCATATTTTTCAAAATAGTTAATTAATGTCTGACACCTATCACCGAGATCCCCAAAGTAAACTGTCTGACCACCAGGTTTTAACAAAAGTAGTCTATCAAATCTGTCCAACAATAAGGCAGAAGGTTGGTGGATAGTACACAAAATGGCCTGGCCTTGATCTGCTAGTTTTCTAATTAGTCGACAAATGGACCATGCTGTTTCAGAATCCAATCCAGATGTGGGCTCATCCAAGAATAAAAGTAGTTCAGGTTTGGCAACTAATTCAACACCAATACTCAATCTTTTACGTTGCTCAACATTCAATCCCTCGCCAGTAACACCAACCACTGAATCTGCATACTTTTGCATCTCTAATGTTTTGATGACATTTTCAACGTACTCATCCTTTTCTTCCTTCGGTATATTATAAGGTTGTCTTAAGTATGCACTAAACCTCAATGCTTCTCTCACTGTTGATGAAGTTAAATGTAAATCTTGCTGTTGAACATAGCCAGTTAACCTTTGAAACGATTTATCCCGTAAATGACCATTCACAAACATATCACCATGAACAATACCCATTGTCACTCGGTTTGCAAGAACGTCCAATAATGTGGTTTTTCCAGCACCTGAAGCACCCATTAGAGCTGTAACTGTGCCTGGTTTTACCCAACCAGAGACATTGTTTAAAATCCTTCGAGTTTTTCCTTTTATTTGTATATCATAACAAACATTTTTCCAATGAAAAACTTTGGACCCCGAATCAATTTTCATTTTTAAATCATCACTAGATTCGCTTTCATCATAAATAACTCTTTCATTTGTATTGCCTGTTTCAATATCTGGAACAACATCTAACATCTTTTGTTTTTTCAAGTTTTTCAATGCTTTTCTTTGGAACAATAAAACTTCACCCTTTTGCTTTGCACCTTCATTAAATTCACAAAGAATTATATAAAGAGCAAGGAAAAATATAATGTAACCAAGAATAATTCCAATGTTTCTCCATTTATGGGAATTATAATATTTAAAAGCCAATCTTAAATAATCATCACCAAGAACGTAATCAACACCGGTCACAGATCCAACAGCATTACAGACCACATTTTCACTACCAATATCAGTGTATGAAGGACCAGCGGGAACGTATTGAGAACAATCAAATTTGACATTGTGAAATTCATTGGCCATAAATGATTCAAATGTATAGCCCAATGGATTAATATAATTAATCCATCTAGACCAACCAAGCATATAGTCTGTGGGTATAACAAATCCCATATAAACGGTAAGTGCTAGCAATAAGATTGAAGCAGGACTCATAGATTCGTATAAAGTTTTTGTTGCAGCACCAATGCATCGAAAGAGATGAGACATGCAAATAGTGGAAAGAAAAGCAGTGAAAAAAAAGAAAAAAAATGCCCCAGCAGTTCTCCTAAAATGAACCATAAAATAAAACGGGATATTGAAAACAAGAGCTTGAAGTAGTTTGGTTGGAAGCTCTGAAAGAATAGATGCCATTGCATCCGCAGCAGGATGATATAACGAATATTTTTTATGTTTCTCAACTATTGGTCTTGCTTCATATAATGAAAGAATTTCTAAAAGAGAAGAAAATGCATTGAAAAGCAAAGCAACAAATAATGCAGAACAACGATAATAAAATGAACCAGTATCATAAGGCAAGTCATAAAAAATGGATCCTATTAATAAAGCCATTAAAACATTCCCAAAAATACTAACAGCTGTATAGCTAAAATTATTTCTAATTCTTTGAAAATCACGTATCAAAATATATTTAACTTGCATCCAAAATGAAACAGTATAAGAAGAAGCTTTTCTGCTTATTTTTGATTGGCGTGCATAATGACCCTCTTTAAACTCAACAGCATCTGTTGAATCGCCGGATTGCCTTTCGACATAATCATCAACCTCTTCAATAAGCTCTTTATATTCTTCGGAACTCTTCCAATAAGTTTCGAATTCCTTTGGGGTTCGTGGGACTTTATTTTCGTAACCCTTCTTGATAATTCTTTGATTTGGGTTAGTCAACGAGGTTAAAAAATCTGCAGCAGTTTGACGTTGTGGACATAGAAATCCCATTTGAAGAAAAAATCTTTTGGCCTTATCAGTAGAACCAAAATAAATCTGATGACCTTCATATAATAAGCAAACTTTGTCATATAAACTGTAAACTTCATCTGAACATTGATAAATTGAAACAAAAGTTGTATAGTTTAAAATATCAGCTTGAGTTCGAAGGCATTTGGTGAACTCGACAGCATTAGCAGAATCTAGACCTCTTGTACTGTTATCCCACAATTGAAAAGGAGCACCACATAACGAAGCTTCGGTAATACTTAATCGTTTTCGCTCACCACCAGAGATACCTCTGATATATTCATCTCCAGATTTAGTGTCTTTCACACTAGACAACCCATACATAGCCAAATAAACGTCAGTCATATGTTTAGCGTATGCATCTCTGGAAATACCAGGAATTCTGTTTTGAGGAGTTTTCAATTTCGCAGCTGTATTTAGGGTTTCCCAAACAGTTAGGTGAGGGAAATGGCTCTCAGTCTCTGCATTGTAAATAACTTCACCTCGAAAATGATTTCTAATTTCATCTTGACTTATTCCATCATAAGAAATAATCGAGTTTTTATCAATGTGGTAACCGTAAGTATGGCCTGCAATTGATTTTAAAAAAGTACTGCAACCAGCACCAGGTCTTCCTAAAACAGCTAGGATTTCACCAGGATAAACAATACCATCCATTGGTTTCAAAATATCAAAATATGTTTTCAGAGAAGTTCCTGGAAGTAAATGAATTGCTTTATCAATATACTTAAAAATACCATTACCAACAGTTGTTTGGTAATCAGCACCTGAAACAATGCCAAAACTTTTTAAATTTTTCCAGGCAACACCAAGAGTCATTGGTTTGTAATAATCAGGTTCTTTGTCGGTAAATCTTCTCAAATTTTGGACCCAGTATCTCGAGTTAAAGTTTGAAGAATTCGGATCTAATCTTTCATCAATGTTATCAGCGTTGAAAGTAGAAATACCTGGAGCATCATATTGATGAGACATTGAGCTCAAGGTTTTTATTAGATTTAAATCATTTTTGTTGTTATGTGTGGAATCATTATTTGTATTAGTTTTACTAATAGATGATTGATGAGTAAATTGTCTAGCTAATTGTTGAATTTGGTTTTCAGTATTGCTGTCAAAACCATGATAAATTTGTGTTGGAGTGCTTTCAGTGTTAATGCTTTCCTCAGAATCCTTTATATCAGAAGATTTTTCAGTAGACTCATTAACAGATCTGACAAGCTTTGAAGCGTTCAATACAGAGTTATTAAAACTCATAATTAATTATTTCCAAAACAGTACTGAATTAGAGATTAATAATAATAATAATAATAATAGATTTTAGAAATATTTAATTATCAAGAACTGTAAAATTGATAAGAAGAATTCAAATTTTAAAGAAGGATAGTATGATTGATTTATATAATTTAAAAAGATAGAGTTTAAGGAATTAAGGAAACAATTGGCTCCAATGGTTCCAGAGAATCAACATTTTAATTGGAAATGTAATTTAATAGAAAAAAATTGGGAATTGAAGAAGCTCGTTATACTAGTATAGAGAAAAGCAAAGTTTATATTCGGATCGGATTAAGGAAAGAGAAAGTTCTTAGATTAACCTCTTGATGGTGAACGTCATGAATAAATTGAGAAAGAAAATAAAAAATAAAATGGAAATAATGGACCATTCATAGAATAATTTAAGAAAAAGGTGATTTCTTTTCAATAGTTAAGGTGGAGTCTTATTTTAATGACCAAAGCAGCAAATATGATAAAGGATTGGTTGAAATTCCAAATTATGTGAAATTAAAGAGAAACTCAGGATAACGGATAGTTATTTTATCATTTTGTGGTTGAGATTCATCCGTAAAGTAAATTAATATTCAGATATATAAACAGTTTATAGCCGAAAGGAAACAAAATAAGAAACAACGAAAGATCCGAGATTAAAGTTTGGGCTTTGCTGATTTTAACAATCATTCAAAAGCATATGATATGATTAAAAAAGGGGATGAATTAAATATGAATTGAATGTGAATTAAATATGAATTGTGCTTTCTCTATGTCGTAGATAATCATTCTCAAACATTCCTGCTCATTGCTAAATATTGTTAGCTACTGCGAGCTATTGTCAGTTACTGTTCAACTATTTTGAAGTTTATTAGTGGAGTTTTTGGCATTTCCACATTTCCACATTAGTATTCTTCATGGCCACTATAATTTTAAAAACTGAAAATTTTTAAAAGTTTTGAGCTATCTCCAGTTGATTGCATAGGAAAGTATCAGAAATTAAACGTAAATCAGCATTCAGTTTATTCAACAACAATGTTGAGATTCAAGAACCATTTGAGTGAGAGGAAAAGAAAAAAAGTTTGTTTCGCGGAAAAGATGCAAACTTTAAGTTTTTTATTTAAAGGCATCGATGAGAAAGCAGTGTAATATGAAGTGGAAATAGGTGATAGGTAAGTTGGTTATGACAATGGTAGAGGATAACAGCAAAGAAGACAGATCTGTGTGTTTGACAAAATTAGACTACAAAAGTCTTCAAAAAGATGAGATTAACTCAATGCTAAAAAAGTACAACGAACCGGTGCAGAAGACTGATGAAGATGATCTTGATGTTTTGATTCGACTACTAAAAGCAGAGAAAACACATAAAAGGCAAGAGAGGATAACAAGATATTTGCTAAAAGAGGGTTCGATATACAGCTCGATAAATTTCAAATTGAATATCAATGACGTAAGTCGAGAAGACTGCATTGATAAGATTTACATTCAAATGAGAAGATACATTATCTTTTTGGTAAAGCAATGGGATATGAAGATCGAGGAGAATTTGAGTGATCTTGTTAGGAAAACCAACAATGAAAGTGACAATTTAACAATTGAGAAGGTAGAGGAAGAGAAGAAAATGGT
The DNA here is from genome assembly GCF_001661345.1 of Ascoidea rubescens DSM 1968. Taxonomy (NCBI): domain Eukaryota; kingdom Fungi; phylum Ascomycota; class Saccharomycetes; order Ascoideales; family Ascoideaceae; genus Ascoidea; species Ascoidea rubescens. Next base: position 270,996 of record NW_017962928.1, on the reverse strand, counting down.
AGTTGAGACGAAACGAAATTTGGTGCCATTGTTGGTGCAGCTACGCAAAAAAACATTGAAGAATAACAACGAATTGATCCCATCGTTGTTCAGCGTGTTGTACTATTTGCAACAGCGAAATTACAAGCTATCAAACGATTACTATTTAAAATTGAGCATTGGGAACGTTGCGTGGCCAATTGGGGTTATTCAGGTAGGAATCCATGCCAGAAGTGCGCAGGGAAAGATCACTGGGGAGAAGCAGATAGCCAATATAATGAGCGATGAGAAGACAAGAAAGTGGATAACGTCCATCAAAAGACTCATCACCTTTGCTGAAAAGCGATTCCCAACAGAAGAACGACCCTGAGGAGAACGACCCTGGGGAGAATCGAACCGCGGTTTGAGCGCTTTGGTTTCCCACAGAGCTGTTCCCAATCTGGCAATTCACTAGGGCTTCATAAAAAGCCCTATTTATAAACACGTTTTTGATATATACACACTCACGTGATCTGATTATATTTTTCAAGCCGCAGTTTTGGAGTAATTTTTTCAAACCACCATCTAAGATTATATCACTGAAGACCAAGCTTGTAATTGTCGTTGACTGCCGATACTATAAACAGTTTCTACTTTCAAGAACTAATAATATTTTTAAGATGGCTGTATGTTCAAACCTGAGTTAAATCCTTTATTTCTGTCTATTCTATTTTGTATAAGCCAGAGAAAATGATATTTAAAGATAATCCATTTATTGATATTTCTCACTCCATAACACAAAACGCTTAATTATTCAGTTTTTATGCTCAAAAAATCAATAACCGTAGCAGAATCAAATTATTTGGTTAATCGTATGAGATGTTTATTAACGCAATTGAAAATAAAAGTAATACAAGCGAAAAATTAAATCTCCAATTACAATATTTCTAATTTCAATATTTCTAATTTCAAGAAATTAATTCCAATCCTATCAATATTATAGAAACAGAAAAAGTCATATTCTAGAAGACTTCTCATAACCAATTCTTTTAAATGATATTGCACAAAAGACTCGTAATGCTTTAGATCAACTGGCTTCAGATTATCAATAGAAGTAAAAGATATCATTGGCCCTCATAAATGAGAGGTAAAAGCAACAATACTAACATATTCTTTAACAATAGCGTGAAATCAAAGATATCAAACAATTTCTTGAATTGTCAAGAAGAAAAGACGTCAAATTAGCTACTGTCAAATCTAATCTCAAAGTCAATGGTGTTGGTAAAAAATACAAAGAAACCAAATTTAAAATCAGAGCTTCAAAAAATCTTTACACTTTAGTTTTAAGCGATGATGACAAGGCTTCCAAATTGCAACAATCTTTACCACCAGATTTAAAAATTGTTACTATTGCTTAAATTGTATAATAATACGTTGATCATTACATTTCAGCTGACCATCTTCTGTTGATTCAATTCTATTATTCTAATATATAACAATGTATTCAATTTCTGTCTTAGTTTTGATCTTCTCTGATCTTCTCTTTGTATGTAGGGTGTCTCTCCCAAAACGGCACAGCACGTGCTGTGCTTGCTTTTCTCAGAGACGATAACAGAAAAACGTATTTCAACTGAAAGGCATAAACCGATAAAGATAGCAAGAGCTAGTAGGAGATACTCACTTGTGTTGAAAGAAATAAAGAAACTAGCCCAATCAATCATTTTTGCGATTTGATTTGATTTGATTTTTAATTCTTTGCCTATATTATTTCACACCTTATTTCTTACTCGTCGTTTCTTTAGTCTTTTTGTTTTGTCAGCCAATTATGAATATAGGCTCACACCCAAATATTAAAGATGAATTAGTGCCTCAAATTCCAAATGACATTGCTAACAGGAATATCAATAGCGACATAAATCCCAACATTAATGTTAAAAATGAAAATAGTAATAGTAATAGTAATAGTAATAGCGATATTAATTATGATGGTAAATTTGTAAAAAGAGAAAATCCAGTTTCTTTAATGAACAATAATTTTGAAGACATTAATGAAAGTGATTCATTGGATTTAAATCTTTTAAGGGCATCGAATAGAGTGTGGTTGGTCAAATTACCCACTTTTTTATCTGAGCAATTAGTCGATATAGACAAATTTGCTGGCAAACAATTTGGTAAATTAAGAATTGAACAAACTGATCCTTTAAACAATATCAAATTACTAATTGACCAAGATAATCAAGAATTAAAGGATTTGCCACATGAATATGATTTACAAGTTCTTAACAAAGATGTTCAGAACCAATATGTTTTCACTGAAAGTGATTTGAAAAGGCATTCAAAAGATGATTCAACTAACTCTAACAACAATTCTAATAATATAATCAATAATAAAAAAATTGATAAAAAATCCTTTTATAGAAATAGGTTTGGAAATAACTACAATAATAACAATAATAATAATAACAACAACAACAATAACAATGATCAAAGAAGGTATTCACCTTTTGTGAAAACTATTCCCAAAAGAACAGCACTAGTTGGCAAAATATGTCATGATTGCAAAGTGATGCCTTCGATGAATGATAGAAATTATGTTAATGTTATTAAGCGAAGAAAAGAAATTGCATCCAAAAGACCAGATAGACCAAGGGTCCAGGAAATTGGCGAGATGGAAGCTAAGACAGGATCAACAGGGCCAAGTCTTAAGGGAGATAAAGAGCTGTCCTTATTTGATAAAGATATTTTGAAGGAGAATCTTAAGAAATCAGAAGGCAGGGCAATTAGAATGCCACAGCAAGATTTATTGGATTTATTAATAAGATTATTCAGTGAGCTTGATTATTGGACATTAAAGGGATTGAAAGATAAAACGAATCAACCTGAGAGTTATTTAAAGGAAAGTTTAGAAAAAATTGCTATATTTATTAAAAAAGGGCCTTATTCATCTAAGTATTGTTTAAAACAAGAATACAAGCAATTGGTGGATGAAGAAAAAAGAAAGAAAAATGGGGAAGATTTGAACGATAATAAGTCAGATGAAAATAACGATGACGATGACGATGATGACGATGATATGGATGATGATATGGTTGATGTTGCCTGATTTATAATGTAATATAAAAGTTATAATATAGTATAATATAATATAATAAAGCAAAAAAAATACAAAATAAAAATGAATCAGCATGGGTGAAAAAGTATAATGGTCGGTTGTATTTATTATGAATTTGTTGAAATTAAAATTAAAATAGAATTAACTTTAGTGCTATATACATAAATATGATAAATATAATAAAGATATAAATATAAATATAAATATGAAAAGTGAGATATTTATAATATTGGTTAGCGACCTAAATTCAATAATAAAGAACTTGGAGTGCCAGTTGAGTGGGAACTTGAATTTGAAGACGAGTTACTTGGTAAATAGGTGACATTTGGAGAGGCAGCTAAAGTAGTTGCAATGTCTTTTGAAGCGTCGATTCTTCTGATCAACAATAAACCATCACCGGCTTTGTCGAGAGCCTTTGAAATAGTTTCAGCAGCTTCTGCCTCACCTTCTGCTCTAATAACGGCGGCTTGTCTTTCTTGTTCGGCTTTTTCCACAATGAATTTAGCTCTTTCAGCATCTTGTTGAGCAATTTGTTTTTGTTCAACGGCTTTAGTGAATTCTTTACCAAAGCTCATATGGGTTATAGAAACGTCTTCTAATTTTATGTTGAATTCAGTTGATCTGTTGGCCAATTCTTGTCTGATTCTTTGGGATACAATTTCCCTTTGAGTGATTAATTCGGCAGCATCAAATTGAGCAACAATTGACTTAAGCACTTCGTTTCCAATTGAGGGCAAAACTCTTTCGTCATAGTCTAGACCTAGAGTTTGATAAATTTTGGGCAACTTTATAACATCGGGCCTGTGCAAGACTCTTAAAGTTAGGGAAACCATTTGCAAATCCTTGGAGCCAGTTGTGGTAGTGATGTTTTTTGGTTTTGTTCTAACATCGAATATAACAGCCTTTTGCAACCAGGGAACTAGAAAATGAGTACCTTCGCCAACAACGTTTTGCTGAACACCAGAGAGCCTGTCAAATATAACAGCTCTGGAGCCCCCTTTGACGTCGTACATGGCATACTGAAGACTGGACAAGGCAATACCAGCGGGAATGGCAACTCTGGCTAGGAAATCAACGACTTTGGACATTGTTGGTGGATGGTGGAATTGGTGGAGCTGGTGGAGCTGGTGCTGGTGAAGACTCAGTGGACTAAGATTGCCGTCGAGGAATCGGCAAATAGTACACGTGACCAAATCCCGTGACCTGGCGCGTGTGCGTGGGCGACGCACTTGCTGGAAGCACGTGAGTGTCAGCGCGGCGCTGCGGGCGGAGAGCAATCGAGGGCGGACAAGAGCTCAGCTCAGCAACTGCGACGGAGCGAGGAATGATCGGATTTGACTTGTTTTGTAATTTCCCGACTAGTGCTGTGATCCCAAAGCAAATATAAAAGCCCTGTTTGATTCATATAAATACAATTGTGTTCCATCCTCTTCCACGTCTGCTATTGCTATTCTTCATCGATCTGTTAATTTTGTCACTTAGAATACCTGCGATTTGTTTACTCACTATATTCATCAACGTCTTTCACATCAATTTGTACTCTGTCTTATTATATCTGATTTATATTTTTTCACAATCACCTTCTGAATATGGGTTTTCTCGAACTTGGAATTCGTACTTGGAACACTGTTTGGTACATTATTTCTCTTGGTTTGGCATGCTCCTTAATTGCTACGCAGGACTCATCTCATGCCAGAGTTAATATCTGTTTGTGGGCCTCTTTATGGGGTCTTTTGTTCTCCAGTGTCTACGGGTTTTTAGCTGAATTTATGACCTCATTGGCCTGGCCTGTTATTTTGTTGACATTCGAACTATTGAATGCAATTTTCACCTTCAGTGCTGCAACCGCTTTGGCTGTTGGTATCAGAACCCATTCATGTTCAAATCAATCTTATCTTAATTCAAACGCAATTTGCGAGGGAAGTGAGTCAAGATGCAGAAAATCTCAAGCTTTGGTTACATTCCTCTATTTCTGTTTTTTCGGTTCTTTAGGTTTATTGTTTTTCATTGCGAGAAAATTCATGTCTGGTGGTCCATTTGGCCACAAATATAACAGCAATAATGCTCCAAAAGTTGGTGTTCCAACAATGTCTCAAGTCTAGTTGGTTCAAAGCAGGACAACTAATTAAATTGATTGGATTGATTTATTTATTTTTTGGACACAATCTACAGAATACCCAATTCAATCATTCTAATGAAATCCATGAAATGCTAATTGACTTTGACTAAACCTCAATTTGAATCAAGCCTATGCTAAACTAATCAACATGTCAATGTTCTTTTGTTCCTAATAATCCCTACTCTTTTAATTCCTCACTATCTTATACTTTTTTTCTCTTTTTGTAGTTTTTCACAGTGTCTACTCCCTTTTGGTTCCAGTTTGTTTTTTTGTTTCTATCTCTATCTTTTCTATATACGATCTAGTCTTTTTGTTGTCTTGTTGTGGTAATGGTTTTTTTTCAAGTTACTTGGTGTTTTATCAATAAATTCTTCCTTTATTTTAAGCTTGCCCCATCTACATCTGCCTTATTTAAGCTTATTTTCAACGACGTAATGAAAATTCTAAAGCAATTCTCCGGGATTGCTCCTTTAGGTCATGTGCATGTATCACGTGTCAAACTTTTCATTTCAGCTTTTTCTTCTTTATGGCCTTTTCCATCTTCTCAAGATCTTTACGTCTCTCGTTCTTCAACTCACTTCATGCTCATGTCTCTTCGCTCGCCTCCATTGCCACCTTCGCTTCCCTCTTCTTCTGCGTTTGCTGCTTCTGCTGCTCCTGCTGCTTCTGTTGTCTCTGCCGGTTCTGCCGCCATTACTTCCTCCACCTCTTCTCAATCTTTGAAAGATGATCTTTCCTACTACATGGACTACATCTTCCAGATTGAAAGTTATTTTAACATTAAATTGACCCATCAACAGCAATTATCAATTCCAATCCAGGGCGAAGATGAGGAGGTGACAATAAACCTCAACGAATCCTTAGAAGATAGAGAAACTTTACTATCCTTACTACAAAGTGAACAAGCTTCAAAGCAAGCTTGGTTGTTAATCGCAAATGCCTTTTCAAATAAAAATCAAATCGACGATGCTATCTTTATCACCGATAATGCTATCCAATATTTCCAATCTTACCAAAATTACTCCAACCCAAACAATACCAATGATGACACATCCAATTTGGATACCGTACAAACTTTTAAATCCTTCTTGATTTGGCTATACATTAAGAAATCAAGATTACAAACTAACATCGATTACAAACTCGAAACCTTAAGAATTGCAACTAAAATTTTATCTGATCAAAACCCGTTTTTTGTCCCAAACCAACTAGCAAGATCAATAATCGATTTCGAAAAAGAAGAGTACGAATTGTCTTTAACAACTACTGAAAAAATTCTAAAAGAAGACCCCTTCAATTGTTTTGCTTTATTTAACAAAGCAAACATTTTTTTTATCAAAAAAAATTATTATTCTGCAATCAAAATTTATCAAAACATCCTAATTCATAACCCAATCTTCAATCCTGATCCTAGAATAGGTATAGGTTTATGCTCATGGTTTCTTAATGATAAAGAATTGGCTCAAAAATCTTGGGAAAGATCTTTGCAACTATATCCAAATAACTTGACTTCAAACATCTTGTTAATGATCTTAAAATTCGAATCAATCTTTAAAAACTCTTTACAAGATCAAAATTTCGTAAATGATTACACTTCCCTAATCAATCTAGTTGCATACTATTTCACCCAAAACAAAAATAACCCAATTTTATTAATCATATTTGTATCTTATTTATTTTCAACTAAGAACTACGACTTAGCTGAAAATCTTATTCTAAACTTTAACAAAACAGAAAATAATCTAATTTCATCCCAAATAAAATCCCAAATAAACTTTTGGTTAGCTAGAATTTATTTTGCAAAAACAAATTATCAAAATTCTTTAAAATATTTTCAAAATTCTGCAAATTTAAATAACGATAATATTTTGTCCAAATTCGGTATTGGTCAAATTCAATTAATCAATAACAATATCGAAGAATCAATTTTAACCTTTGAACCTCTAATCAAATCAAACCAAAACTCTTTGGAAATAAACTATCTATTAGGTCTCTTGTACTCTGAAAAGGCTGACTATGCGTCAAATAATACAAATCAGTCTTCAAACTCATCTTCCTTAAATTCTTCCTCTTTGACTTCAAATTCAATCAAAAAAAATATAAAATCCTGTCTAGATAAATCAATTTCCTTTTTAGAAAAGTATATCAAACTAACAAAAGATGCAAAAGAATTGCCAGAATTGAATTCCTATTTGACTTTATCAAAAAATTATGAATCAATTGATAAAAAGAAATCTCTCAAATATTTACAAAATGCTATTGAATTAATCAAATTTCTAAATGACGATGACAATGATAAAATTCCTCCTGAAATTTTAAATAATATCGGAGTCTTGTATTATTTGAATGGAAATTTTGAATCTTCAAAAAGTTTTTTTGAAATTGCTTTGAAAAATAATCAACTATCTGAACCTACAAATTTATCAAAGGAGAGAGATATTACAATTAGATATAACATTACAAGAGTCAATGATAATGACATTAATTTTTTTCAAGATGATTCTCACAAACTTTCAAATGACATTAATAAAATTTCAAATGATTACAATGATATTTTAATTGATGTTCCAAATTATATTTATGCAAATATTAGAAGAATTTATTTACTATCAAAGGACGAAAATTATGTTGCTAGCTTGAGTAACATTAGAACACTAGAAAAAAATATTACTACTCTACTAAATGAAAATAAATCAAATCTTGAAGTTAGAGCATTTTACGGTTGGTTTTTAAGAACCTTTAATAAAAAATTATCCATATTTCAAAATGCACCAAATAAAAATGAAAATCCTGAAAGTAATCATTATATTCAAACTTTAAACGATCATGATTCTCATGACTGCTATTCATTAATTTCTTTAGCCAATGTTTATTTACTATTAGCAAGAGAGTATAAAGTCAGAAATTCAAGTGATGAAAGTAAAAAAAATGGCTATTATATTAAGAGTGCAGAATTATTCCAAAAAGTTCTATCATTAGACTCGTATAATATTTTTGCGGCTCAAGGTATTGCAATAATTTTTGCCGAGCTAAATGATTCTGATTATGCGTTAAAAATCTTCAGAAAAATTAGAGATTCTTTAAATGATGTTTCAATTTTTATCAATTTAGGGCATGTTTTAATTGATATCAAACAATATTCTAAAGCAATTGAATGCTATGAAATTGCAATCACTAGGTTTAACGGTGGGCATGATGTTATTACTGATTCCAAGTACTTTATATTATTAGGTAGAGCATGGTATGCAAGAGGAATGGGTGACAAATCATTACCAAGTTTGATGGCTGCATTGGAATATTCAAAAAAAGCATTAAAAATTGCAAAAAAATACAATAATAAAATGATGATACCATCATTAAAGTTTAATATTGCATTTATTCAATTTCAAATTGCAGATTTTATAAGAAAATTAGCACCAAGTAGAAGAACAGCAGATGAACTTCAATCTGCATTGAGTGATTTGGAAGAAGGAATATCAACTTTAAGTCAATTGGCTAGAGAGCCTAATCCGCCATTTTCCCCAGATAATTTGAACCAAAGAGCCACAATGGGTAAAAATACTATAAAAGTCCAGGTGCAGAATGAATTAAATAAACAGTTATCATATGAAAAGGAATTTAAAGAGAAATTTGAGGAAGCCAAAAATTATAGAGCAATTGAAAGGGCTAGAATTGAAAAAGAAAATGAAGAATATAGAGCTAAAGAATTACAAAATGAAAGAGAGCTTTATTTAAAGAGATTAGAATTAGATAATGAAGCAAGAAAATGGAAAGAGCAAATGATTCAAGCGAGAATTGACGAGGAAGAACAAAAAGAGAAAAAGAAAAAGAAAAGAGATGATGATTTTGTTGAAAATGAATCAGAAGATAATGGATCTTTATTTGGAGACGATGAGGAAAATATAAACGAAAAACAAAGGGAAAAAGAAAAAGAAAAGAGACACAAAGGTGAAAAAGGCAAAGGTAGAAGAAGCGGCAAGAGAAAAGAGAGTGCTGAAGGCGATGAAGAATCAGGTAGACATTTGAAGAGAAGATTAACACAGAAGAGAATTGAAAATGAAAAATCGACTGAATTTGTTGAAGATAGTGATGAGGAGATTGAGTATAACATAGAAGATAAAGAACCATCAGCTAGAAAAGAAAGAAGAAGAGGGAAGATTGATGATGATGAGGATGATGAAGAGGAAGAGAAGGACAAGGATGTTGAGGAAAGAAAAAGAGAGGAAGAAGAAGAAGAAAAAGAAAAAGAAGAAGAAGAAGAAGAAAGAAATGATTATAATGAAGAGGATAATAAAAATCTTGATGAAACTAATAATTCTAATGAAAGTGAAGATGAAAATAAAGATGATAGTATAATGGAAAAATTACAATTGAATGAGAAAAGTGATGGAAATGAAGAACATGGCCAGGAAAATGAAAATGAAGATAAGGGTAGTGATGATGGTAATGATGGTGGTAATGATAATGCCAATGATAATGCCATAGTGAATAGTGGTGAAGTGGAAAATGAAAAAGATGAAAAGGAAGAAAGAATTGAGAAAGTTGCAAACCATGATGAAGATGAAGATATTTCAATGGGTGAAGTTAATTAAAATCTATCTGTATATTTATTTTTTTTTTTTACGTTTATTATTTTTTATTGTATTAATGATTTAGTAAAATTATGCGCATTTCAATTTGAATCTAATCTAATTCTAGTACTACAGAGTAACGTTGCTTAAAAGACACATCAAATTTTTTAAAGAAAGTATATATATAAGAAAAACTATGATAAAATTTAAATTTCAATAAACCACGATAGCAATAACAGCATTAACAATAAAAAAGTAAGATAAAAAGATTAAACAAAAGATTGAGAGTAATACAAAAATAAAGATAGAAAAGTTAATTACCCAACACAACAGGATATAAAATAGAAAAATCAATTATTGGAATTAATGTTGAGATTTTTTTAGTTTAAATAACATCAACAGCCCATTCGTTTTCTCTTTTAATGGCTTCAGCTTCTTCTTTGTTGAATTGTTTTGTGATGTTGAACTGAGTTCTGATCTCTGAGTAACTCATTTGTTTGATTTTTTCAGCAACTAATTTGCAACAAATATCCAATAAGGGTTTGATATTAAGATAGTTTGCAGCTAGCATGATTTCATATAAAGTGGAATCATCCACTTGCAAGAAGTTCTTGTCCCAGGCAGGCACAGTAGTATCTCTTTTTCTAATATCGTTTTTGGACTCATAATCATCATCACTTTCCTCATCACTTTCATCGATACCGATTTCTTTATCTTTGCCATCAAAATCGGTGTTTACATGATGTTCCAACCATTGTAAAACGAGCTTCAAAGTAACAGAGTCAACATTGCTCACAGGGATTTCGATATCTTGAGGTATTTGGTCATCATCATCTTGATCATCTTCATTGATATTAAGAGATTCAGAGATAATATTTGCAAGGACAACAGACTTCATGACAACCTCTTTCTCAACAGTGAATATTTTCCCATCCTTGCTGACAAGTACGATTTTTGGTGTGAGATGGCTCATTATATTGCAAATATAAACAGAGTAGTAGGTCACAGCAGAAGTAGGCAGTTAAATATGTTAATCGAATGTGATAGAGCTGATGAAGAGGAGTTTCAAAACCCCAGAAGGAAAATCCAAGTGTATTTATACTCCTTTGTGTTCCGTTCCGAAGCCCATTCCGAACAGGGTTTCCGAACCATAGTTGCTTTTGAAAGCAATTAGCTGGCCAGATTTTGTGTTTCTGCTGTTTTGTTGTTTTCTAGCATTATGTTTCTTGTTGTTTTGCATCATGGTTTTTGTTTTATGATAGAAATACAATGCAGTTGGGCCAATATCCATTTGATTGTAGCTTGTGCCGGAGAAGAAATGGAAGGTTTTACGGCTCTTCGGCGAGACTGGAACAAAATTATGGATAAACCACTTGGAGAAAGTTTTGTTTATGAGCAGTGGTTTAGGAGCTGTTTGGAATCTTCTGGAGGCTGCTTCTTCTTCTGAGGACGAGATGGGTTTGCATTGCTATATATCGCGTTTTACTGGGTCTATGTGGTCTATTGGTGGTGGTTAGTGGTGGTTAGTGGTGGTTATGGCACAAGAACAGCTCTATCGAAGAGCTTTCCTGTTTTCATGTCTTCCAAACAGCTGTGCAAATCCTCAAATAACGAGAAAACCTCAAATTTAGGAACAACCTTTCCCTGACCCACTAGCTGCAACACCTCAAATTGATCTTGCTGAGTGCCTATACATGTCGTTTGAATGTCCAACTCTTTCCAGACCATTCTTGTGATGGTTCTTGGTTCCAATTTCAATCCCTTGCTTGAAATTCCAACTAACAACAATTTTCCACTGGGCTTCAAATGAGATAATGCGAGCTTGACTGTTTCATCGTTTCCCACAAAATCGATAACTGAATCAACCTGGTACGAATTGGTTTCGTCCAATTTTTCATAAACTTCATCTGCTCCAAATTCCTTTGCACGAGTTCTTTGGCTTTCTTTTACATCACAGCAAATGGCGTATCCATTGAAGGATTTGATGATTTGCAATGCATTCAATCCCAATCCACCAACACCAATGAGTAAGATTTTGTGGTTTTCATCGATTTTCTTCAACTTTTTAATTCCATGGTATGGTGTTAGAATTGCATCTGTAGCGATTGCACAGATCTCTGGTTTATCTTGCAATTCTTTTGGAACTAACACTAAATCTTTGATCTCGACTATAGCATACTCACAATATCCACCATCTCTTCCGATTCCATAATGCTTCAAGTGATTGACTGGACACGAAACCTCGTTGCCTTGTTTGCAAACTGAACAGTCTCGACATGGCGAAACATTATAAACAGTATATAATTTTCCAATGCTATTTAAAACCTCCTCATATTGTTTAAATTTGTTATCATTTTCTTTAATCTCTTTATCTTTGTCAATTCTAAATTGGACTAGCTCCCCACAAATCTCATGTCCCAAGATAAAATCCTCTTGAAATGGTGGTAATCCTCCTATGATGTTCAAATCTGAGTGACATAATCCAGCTGCTTTGATCTTTAAAAGCGCCTGCCCATGCTGTAACTCAGGTATTGGTAAATCTTCGATTAGATTTAATTTCAATGTTTTATGATCCAAAACATATGCTTTTTGAAACTTGGGTACTTGTGCCATTCTTTTGATAAACCAAAATAAATTGAACCAAGAAAGGATTTGTCTTATTTGTTGTCTTTTTTTTTTCTTTCCTTTCTTTTGTAAAAACCCATGCTTTTATACATTGCTGACTTTCTTTACTTTATTGTAATCAAAGAACCACTGGATATGGATTCAAACAGCCTAATTTCCATGACTTCTATTCGTTGCCATTAGATAAAAGCGTTATTTAGGACATTTCTGAACCATCTTCCCTGATAACTCACCAGCACTAGCCGTTTATTCCAATTGGATAATGTATATTAGCCATAAAGAAGAGGTCCACAGTCTTGTAATTCAATCTCCAATAGCACTGAAACACCAGTCTCCAGATATCTCCCATTCTGCAATACAGTTTCGGTCTTCTTCCTCACAGCACTGCTCTCTTCCACTTGGAGCAAAAAACAATCGATTAGTGCACTTGAACTGAGACCCAGAGTTTTTGTCAGCCACAAGAGTCAGCTTTAGAGTGCTTTTGGGCTCTTCAACCATGGTTAAATCTCTTTCAAGGGCTTTCTACAGCCGAGCAAAAAGGCTCCAACCCATTTCTACTCGACAAATCTATATGTAATACTACATAATCTTCTTTTAATCTACCAAGGTCGTGTTAAATTACGCCAATATATACCAGAGAATAACTAAAAAAAACTATATAATCAAAAATACATAAAAACAAGTAAAAAACAAAACACAAAAAACATTTTATAATCTTATTAACCGGAAACATTTAGCATCTAGTCAAGATTGATGCCATCATCAGACCAATCTTCATCGTTTTCATCGTTCCATTCATCGACATCAACATCCATTTCTTCATTTTGAACCTCATGGTTTGGTAAGACAATCAATCCTCTACCGTTGGGATTTAGTTCCACCACTGCCACCTCTTTATTGAGTATCTGGTTCTTCAATATCAAGATAGCTAGTCTGTTTAATATCTCAGTTTGGATCAATCTGTTCAATGGTCTAGCACCCAAATCTTCGGAATAACCATGTCGGCATAACCATTCAATAGCATCTTCACTAACGTCCAATTTGATGTTTTTGTTATTCTCGACAAACCTCTCAGTAATTTCTTCAAGTCTGATTTTAATGATTTTTTCGATTGCCTTTCTTGACAATTTGTTAAAAACAATTGTCTCAGAAATTCTATTAAGAAACTCTGGTCTAAAATGGGTTTTAACAACATTTAACACTAGTTCTTTTACTTCGAGTGTAACTTTTGAACCTCTTGATGAGAGAATATATTCTGCACCCAAATTGGATGTCATAATAACAATACAATTTGAGCAGTCAATTGTTTTTCCTGCACTTGAAGTGATTCTACCATCATCTAATAATTGCAAAAAAATAGTCAACACTTCTGGAGCAGCCTTTTCAATTTCATCAAATAAAACGACCGAATAAGGTTGTCTTGCCAATCCATTTGATAAAATACCACCTTCTTCATATCCAACATAACCTGGTGCACTACCTAATAATTTTGATGATGACCACTTATCAGATAGTTCTGAACAATCAATTCTTATCATTGCTTTTTCATCGTTGAATAAAAATCCCGCCAATTTTTTAGCAAGTTCAGTTTTACCTGAACCAGATAATCCAAGAAACAAAAATGACGCAGGTTGATTTGGATTAGCTAAACCAGATCTTGTAAGTCTAATACCATTAGCAACAGCTTTAACAGCTTGACTTTGACCAACAACATGTGCAGATAATTCCTTTTCCATATTAATTAATTTTAGATTTTCAGTTTGAGTCAATTTCGAAACTGGGATACCAGTCAATCTTGCTGCGGTTTCAGCAACTTGCTCTGAGCCAACAACGTTTTGAATCATTGCTGTTGCACCCAAATCCTTTTCTTCTTCTGCGACTTTTTCTTCCAATTTTGCAATAAGATTTTTAACATCAGGAATTGCAAAATATCTTAAATCGGCAGCGGTAGTGGTATCATGTCTTCTTTCAGCATCTGATGCTTTAATTTCTAGTTCATCCAATTTTCTTTTAGCAGAAGTTAATTGCTCGTGGCCTGCTTTTTCTTGGTTAAATCTTTCTCGAAGCGGTCTTAATTCATCTTCTAGAGAGGCTTCTTTTTGTTTTGCTTGTTCCAATCTTTCTTTGGTAGAAGCATCTGTTCCGATATCTCTTTGAAGTGCTTTGATTTCAACTTGAATTAGTTGTAGTTGTCTTTCTTTCATATCTAATTCTTCGGGTTTCGAATCTCTTGCTACAGCGACAGTTGCAGCACTTTCATCGATTAAATCAACAGCAGAATCAGGCAATTTTCTATAAGTTAGGTATCTTTTAGCAAGAACAGCGGCAGTTACTAAAGCAGAATCCAAGATTCTAACACCATGGTGGATTTCATATTTTGGGGCCAAACCTCTTAAGATGGCAGTCGCTTCTCTAACATTTGGTTCTTTAACATCGATCTTTTGAAATCTTCTTTCAAAGGCACCATCTTTTTCAACATATTTTCTATACTCTGTGATTGTTGTTGCACCAATACAGTGCAAAGAGCCTCTAGCTAACATTGGTTTTAACAAGTTAGCGGCTGAGTTGTTATCACCCATAATCATGTGAATTTCATCAATGAATAAGATGATCATTTCCTTTGAATCTTCGATGTCTTTAAGAACACCTTTAACTCTTTCTTCAAATTCACCTTGAAATTTAGCACCAGCTCTTAAAGCAGTTACATCTAACGAATATAATTTACAATTTTGCAAAACGGTGGGGACATCTGAGTCAATAATTCTTAAGGCAACACCTTCAACAATTGAGGTCTTACCAACACCGGGGTCACCTATTAAGCAAGGATTACTCTTAGTTCTTCTTGAAAGGACTCTAATTGTTCTTCTGATTTCTTCTTCTCTACCAATAACAGGGTCTAGTTTCCCTTGTCTTGCTTGTTCAGTTAAATTTATAGCGTATTTAGAGAGAAATTCGTATTGTTGAGTTGTATCAGCGACTTTTGAATCAATTTTTTTATTGCCTCTTAAATCTAGTAGTGCGTTTCTAATTGTTTCCAAATTTGATATGTTTGACTCTTTAAATATTTGAGCGATTTGTGAATCATCTAGTAAAGCTAAAAGTATATGATCTTGACCGATATAAGAGTCCTTTTGAGATTTTTTATATTTTTCGGCTTTTTGCAATACTTGGGCAGTGGAGTAAGAGGGAGTTATTTTATCAGGAGGAGGAGATTGAGAAGGTAAACGAACCAAATTTTTGTTAACAGTTCTTAAAAAGACTTGCCAATCAAATCTTGATTTTTCGATTATAGTTTTCAAATAGGATGGTGAACCATCCTTTTCGGGCTCAGTCATTGCAGCTAGAACATGCAAAGGCAAGAGTTGGGTATGAGATTGATCTTGAGCAATAGTTTGAGCATTTTCAATTATTGTTAAAACTCTGTCTGTAAAATTGGAACTTTCCATCTTAATTTTGAAAGATATCTAAGAATGTGCAAAAAAATGAGAATATGAAAATATAAGAATATTAAAAAACGAGATTATAGGATGTGAATATAAGTAGGTTGAATAAGTGTAAGCAATTGTAGGGGTTGTATCAAATCAGTAGTTGATTGATAATGAGAAATCTTGAATAGCAATTGATATGAAACAGTAATGTAGCAAGTATAGCTGAAGCAGATCAAGAAAGTGTGAAGCAAAGGAAGAGGTATTTATATTTGCCGAATCAACAAAGCACCGAAGCTGGAACCAGCACGATGGAACAGTCTCCAGCCTTCGAGAACGTTCTCGAACGTTCTGGTCCGGAGCCCTTCGAGCCCTGCCTTGCTATAGCCCTATGCAGAGCCCTGTTTGCCTTAGAGCCCTCTCCCCGTCCGGGTGACCCACTTTTGCTCGAGTATAAAAGTCTGCGCTGGCTCTTTTGTGTTTCCTCCTCCTGTTCCTTTTCTTCTCAGCAGCCAGAAGATCAGTCTCTTAGTCGTACATGGCTCTTGCCTTTTACCAGAGCCATCCGGGGACTGTCTTCATGCCAAATGGCTTGCTTTTAATTTTTGGAACCCTTTTTGTAATATCAGGACACCCTTTTATTATCAATGATTTTCTTTTTAATCAGATTCTTGTGACTTCATAAAATCTATTTAAAATTGAAACCATTTCAAGTTTCTTTGTCCAGGTTTGTCATCTTACAAACTGCTGATCCGGCTCGGTGTGGTGTGTATTGTTTAGCATTGTGTATTTACTGTGGTGATAAAAAAAATGTGTAGAAGTCGAAACAATTAGAAATAGTATAAACATAAATAGTATAGATATAAATAGTATAATTTTAATAATATAATTTTAATAATATAATTTCAATAGTATAATTTTAATAATATAATTTTGTAAATATAATTTTGATCACAAAATGTATAGTTCACAAAAATAAAACTCCAAATTTGGTACAATTCAACAGTTTTTTTGATATAGCAGAACTAAAATATAATAAAAACAAAAACAAAAACAAAAACAAAAACAAAAACAAAAACAAAAACAAAAACAAAAACAAATTAGTAACTGTTAAATAAAACATAAAATTTAAAATATAAGTGAATAAACTAAAATATAAGTTAATATAATATAATATAAACATATGCTTCATAAATATTGTAGTTATAATATAGGTTAAAAAAATAAAATATTTTTAAAGGTGATTAATGACGATTTTGTTTAATATAAACTTGAAAGATAAAAAATTTTATTTTTTTTATTAGTATTTTTTCATGAAAGCATTTTGGAGCCACTTTCTTGACATAACTTGAAAAATTCGCTCGTTTTGTCATTTAGTAAATTTTTTGGTGAATCAAACTCTTTGACTTTCCCTTGTTCTAAGACAAGTATTTTATCGCTATCCATCACTGTTTCAAGTCTATGAGCAATTGTTAAAATAGTTTTATTATTGAATTCCTTCCGAATGGTTTCTTGAATAATTTTATCAGTTTCTTGATCAACAGCTGCCGTGGCTTCATCTAGAACTAAAACACTCGATTGGTTTAATAATGCTCGTGCAAGACTCATTAGTTGTCTCTGGCCTGCTGACAAATTAATTCCAGATTCTAAAATTTTGACTTGTAAACCATCTTCAATCCCATTCTCTTTTGACATCTTCACAATATGTTCATATAAATGTGATAGTCTCAATGCCTTCCACAACTCTTCGTCGCAGTATTTATCTAATGGATCAAGATTTGATCGAACTGTTCCTTCTAGTGTTTGGCTATCTTGAGGAATAATATTCAAACGGCTTCGTAACTCATATAATCCAAGACTGCTAATATTTATTCCATCAACATGAATATTCCCATCGCATGCTTCAATTAATCGAAACAATGCTAATGCCAATGTACTTTTTCCAGCTCCAGTTCGACCAACAATTCCAATTTTTTGTCTGCTCTTTATAGAAAGACTAATATCATCAAGAACCAAACCAAGATTATCTCTGTATCTGGCTGATAAATTATTAATTTCAATTTTCCCATTTATGGGCCAATTGCGTGCCGGTGCAGTTTCCGGAATATGATATGCTTTCTCTGATGGCAAGTTACTATAATCTAAAACTCTTTCAACACAAACAATATTTGTTTCAATTTCCACTGTGGTCTTGACAATCAAGTTTAGGGAATTGGTAATTTGCAAAGCATAACTCATTATCAACCCAAATAACCCTGCACTTAATGGTTTTGAACTATCTAGTGTTAATAATGAAAGAATTGTGGTTGAGAAGATAACTGTAGCTCCAATAAATTGAAGTCTGAATAATAGCCAACGATAAATCGATCGAAAAACATATTGAGCTTTAGAGTAAAATTCAATATTTGTGATGTTAATAAACTCAAACCTTTCTTGTTGCTTGTAACTTCTGATGGTTTCAACTCCGTTCAATGATTCTTGTAAATGACTAAAAATTGGACTTCTAGCAGTGCTAACAATTCTTTTCAACTCTCTTGATGATGTGATGTAAAATTTTTGGTAATAAAAATAAATGATTGATAAAAAAACTATTATAATAGAGAATATAGGCAATGAATAACTGATAACACATAATGTGAAAATAGTACTAATAATCGATGAAAAAAACTCATTAAAAATCCTTGGTAGTCTTTCATCGATTTTATTCATATCACTTGAAAAATGATTTAAAATTCTTCCTGCTGGTGTTGTTTCGAAAAATTGCATTGGAGACATGAGAATTGATGTTGCCATTGAATTGTGTAAATACATTGATGCTCTCGTTGAGCAATAGACCCAAAGAATGAAGCATTTGATTAGAGTGAAAAACCCTGAACCAATCCCAAAACAAGAGTAAATCATAATAAACTGCCAAACATTGGAATTATTATTCAATTCTCGATTTGATTGAGACCAAGCTTTTAGCCAATAATTTGCGCACAATTCTGTGCCACTGGTAAAGATCATCATAATTAAAAAAGAAAATATTCCCAAAAAGGAGCAAGCGCGAGCATATGTGAAATAAACCTTCTTATCAACTTTTCCCTTTCTTTTTTTTTCCAAGGTTTGAATTGTCTTTAATTTTTTATTTTGGATTTTCAATAGAGGAGTAAATTCTGTATTAAAAGAAACAACGCTTGCTCTTCTAAAAGTTTCAGTCAGGGAGTTTAGTTTACTATTCATTGTAGAAAGATCATCGCATGAAATCATTTGAACGTTTGGGATGAAATCATTTGACGAAGATTTTGATATGTGAATTTGTTTATTTAAATTAGTAGTTGAGTCGTATGGTGATAAATCGATAATTGAGGATGAGTAGGATGATGGATTTGAATCATTACAAGTTTCTGTGCTTTCTAAATCGCTAACATCACCATTTGATTGAGATAATTTCAAGAAATTTTCATCATTGTTGATTAAAAAATCATAAAGCATTGTGTTTTTGTTATTTAGAGTATCATAGTAGGTAGTTTGTTCGACCATTGATCCTTGATGTAATAAAGTAATTGAGGTAGATTGAGATAGGATTGAAACGTTATTGGTGGCCAAAATTTTTGTTTTATCGGATAACAAGCCATCTTTTCCAAAGAGCTTATTGGTAATATTTTGGCCTACGTGGACATCGACAGCACTTAAAATATCATCGAGTATGTAGATATCAGTTCTTGCATAGACAGCTCTTGCTAAGGCAATTCTAGCTTTTTGGCCACCAGATAAGGAGATGCCCTTTTCACCCACTTGAGTTTCATCGCCATCAGGCAAGACTTTAAAGTCTTGGATTAGTTCACAAGCGTCTATGGTTAGTTTATAATAGTCGTGTTCATATTTGTGACCAAATAGAATATTTTGTTTGACAGAGTCGTTTATAATCCAGGGAACCTGGGAGCAATATGAGATAGAGCCATTGATTTTAAAGTTGGGGATGCCATTATTGTTCGGGAAGGGATAAAGTTCGCCTAGAATTGATCTTAGAAAGGTTGATTTTCCAGAGCCTACTTTTCCAATAATGCAGGAAAAATCGCCCTTTTTGGCGACAAAGCTGATGTTTTTGATGGCAAAGTCTGGGTAGTTGTATAATTTTGATTCTTGATCTAGAATTAAGTTGTTTGATGAAAGAAGGGTATTTTCGGGTAAATTTAGGTTATTTCTTGTAAAGGAGAGGTTGTTGATATTGACAGAATGAGGAATTGGTTGAGTAATGGATTGAGTAATGGATTGAGTGTTAAATTTGGATAAATTTTGGAGAAAGAGCAAATCTAGTTCGTCTGCTAGTAAGAAGTTTGTGATTCTGTTTATTGCGATTGAAGCTTCGATGATGGCAGTGATTAGGCCGGGGAGTTGAAACAATGGAGAGGATAGCATGTTGAAAAGAGTCAAGGAGGGAAAGATGATATCGGGGGTTAAAGGAGGGTTTTTTTTGTTTAAGACAAACAATGCAAAGGTGAAACATGATAAGAAAAAGGGAATACAGGACCAGGAGAAGTTGATAAATCCTGAGTAGATGCCAATTTTCTGCAAGTTTTTCAATTCCTGGTTGTTTCTAACGTCCTTTAAGTTTGCTAGAACTGGGTTTTCCCAGGAGTATAGCTTGATGCTTTTGATTGAGGATAGAATTTCAGAGATGATTCTTGTTCTTCTATCTTTGAATTTCATTTGGCATTTGTGTAGGATTTTCATTTTTTTGAAGAGGAAGGTGTTGATGGGGATGATGAGGGAGATGATGAGTAAGGAGGAGAAAATAGAGGAGTTTAGGAGGGAGTAGAGGGAGATTAGGGAGAGGATGAGTCTGATGGGGGATGAGATGATGAGCTGGATCTGTTGGATTAGCTGTTGAATTCTGCTGACATCGACGGACATGAAGTTGATAATGTCGCTTGTTGTAAAGTAGAGAGAGTGGTTTGAGTGCAATTTTAGAGTTTTTTTGTAGATGAGGCCCATCAAAGCGCTTTTGCAGTTGAGGCCAACGCTGAAGATGATGATAAAGTACTGGTTGAAGCAGATGGTGGATAGAATTGAGATGAGGAACATGAGGAGGGCGATGATGATGCCGTTAGTGATGAGAATTGAGTTGGGGAGAATGATGTTGTTGGGGGTGTTGGAGAAAAAGTTGATTAGGATTCTTAGGAGCTGAGGTAGAAGAAAGCTTAGACAGCATTCAGATAGCTCGTAGAAGGCAGCTAGGATGATGGGAAAGCCGAAGGAGTTGATGATGGCTTTGAAAAGAAGGTGTTTTTTTTTGGGCTTTTTTTTGTTTTTGTTTTTGTTTTTGTTTTTAATTTCGATTTCGATTTCGATTTCGGGTGAAGATAATTGGGAGAGCCAGTTTTTTGATAGAAGGGTTGTTGAGTCGTTTGCGTTGAAATCGATTGGAGGGATGGGTAGGTCAGATAAAGAGAGGGATTTCTGGGAGTAGCCCTTTATGATTAGAGGGTTCATCCAGGAGAAGGTTATGTTTTGGATTAAGTTTGTTTTGGTTGAGTCATTTTTGTTTGTGATTGAGATGATGTTCAAGTAGAGGAGGAAGATTGCTGAGAGGGAGATGGAGGAAAGCGATTGGATAAGAAGCTGGGAAGAGGAAATGTGGATTGAGGTGGATGGTGAGGAAGGATTGAGGTGGTAGATAAGAAGGATTAAGGAGGATAGGAAGCTGAGAGGGATGTTGAAGAGGTAGTATAGTAGAAGAGAGGATGGTTGTGAGGGAGAGGTTGAATTGAAGAGGATTAGGTCAGTGTAATTGAAGGGGAGAACGATGAGGAAGAGATAGAGGAGGTTGAGTAGGAGGTTGTAGTTGAAGAAGGATAAAGGAAAGTACGAGTATGAGTATAATAGAGAGGAGTATAGTATAAGATGAAGTAGGAGTAGAAGCAAAAGGAAAAAAGATTTTGAGTTAGAGAGGTGAAAGAAGTTTTGGATTTGGATTTGTGTATTTTTAGGGTTTGTGTGAGATTTTAAAAGGATGAGTAGAGAGGAAATGGCAAAGGGGAGGATTAGGAAGTTTATAATTAGATTGAGGATGGATAAGTGGTCAATTGAGATGATTGAAGGGTTATCGGTTGAGATGGGATTTAAGAAGGAGAAGGACATTGTGAGACATAGAGCCTAGTGGAAAAAGAAGGAAAGAAAGAAAGGAAGGAAGAAAAGGAAAGAAAAGAAGAGCTAAGAAAAGCTAAGAAAAGCTAAGAAAGAAGATAAAAAAGAAGGGAATGGAAAGTGAAAGAGGCAGTATAGTATAATATAGTGGATGTAGTATAATATAGTATAATATATGAATAAAGAAAGAAAACGAAGAAAAAAAAGGCAGAAGAAGAAAACAAACAAAAAACAATGACCAAAAGAAACAAGAGATTATGTAGGAGTCGAACAAGAAGGAGAAGGAAGAAGAAGGAGAAGGAGGAGGAGGAGGAGGAAAGAGAAGAGACACGAGTAGGATATAGCGGTGATGACGGTGGTGGTGGCGAAGATGATTATGGTTCTGGTGGTTCTGGTGGTGGAGATGGTAAGATGCTGTTGAGGATGCTGTTGAGGATGGTGGAGTGGTGAAGCAGATAAAGGTTGTAGATGAAGGTTACGGTTTGAGTCGAGTCGAGAGCTGGAGAAAAGAGATTGGGAGTGTTGGGCACAGAGAAGGATTGTCAAGGGAGAGTTGTTGAGGAGTGAATTGAATGAAATGGAGCTGGAGATGGAGATATAAATGGAGATAGAGATAAAAGCAACGAGAACGAGAGAAACAAACATTTATATAAAAATTTTCATCAATCAGGACCCAAAGATAGAATTATCGCTTTCGAAAAGCCCATGCGTGGGCCTGCCTCGGCCTGCAGCGCTGAAACCCAAAAGCATAATCCAGGGGCGGACTCACTGCCGCGGACGCACGTGCCGGCGTCGGACCCAGCTATGCGCGTGCGCCTGCAGCGGCACAGATCCAACTCGCGCGCCGCGTTGTCCTGCCGCAGTGTGCAGAATACGCCACAGCCGCGCACGTGCTTGTCACAGCAGCCTTTTGCGGAGAGCGTTGTGGCGCAACTCCTTCCGCTCCACTTTTGTGGGCGTCGCTTCTTCTCTCTCATCTTCTTCACCATCTTCACCATCTTCACCATCTTCACCTTCCCCATCTTCTCCTGTGTCCATTTGACTTCCATCGGTGTGTTCTTTTCTATACTATACCCTGCTTTCCTGCTTTCCTGCTTTCCTGCTTTCCTGCGTTTCTGCGTTTCTGCGTTTCTGCGTTTCTGCTCCTACCTCTCCTGGATGATGAATCACAATGATTCCACTTCCCTAGGCAGCATCCTACCCTCTGCCAACACCACAGACAGCACTAATACCTCCCCCTCTCTATCTTCCACAAAGCAAATCAAACAAAACAAACAAAAGCCCTCCAGCTCCCTCGCCAAACTGAGAAAGAAACCAACCTCAAACGAAAATGCCCCCAGACCCTACAGCTGTCCCATGTGCACCAAAGCCTTTCATCGTCTAGAGCATCGAACACGACATATAAGAACCCACACTGGCGAGAAACCCCACGACTGCACTCACCCAGGTTGCTTTAAAAAATTCTCCAGAAGCGACGAGCTTACAAGACACAAGAGAATCCACGACAATCCAAACTCTAGAAAATCAAAATCTCAATTGAAAAACAACTTGAAAAACAACTTGAAATCAATCCAAAAAACAACTCCTAAATCTACCCAAAAGATCTCCCTCAAATCAACAATCCAATCAAAAAATATCTCTTTCAAAGACAACAAAATAATATCCTCCACCTCAAAGGTAACAAAACTACTCCCAAAATCTTCTCTATCCCAGTCACAATCACAATCACAGTCACAATCACAATCACTAGCCTCCTCTTCTTCTCCAAACCTACTTCTTCATTCAAACTTCAAAAACAACATCACCTTCAACAACTCAATACCCAACGAAATGAACCTTCTAGCTAACGCTGCCACTCTAGAACTAGAAAAGGAAAGGCAAAAACTCCTAATCAACAACATCTCCTCAACATCAACTTCAAATTGCTCTCCCTCATCATCATCATCATCATCATCATCATCATCATCCTCAAACCTCTTTTCCATAAATAACGATTCAAATATATCTAAAATTGGAAAAAACTACTTTATATCTTCTTCAACTTATACCTATATCAACTCAACCGCCTCCTCTCAAACCAACTCATCATCCTCTTCCTCTTCTCTAAACACCCTCACTGATCCAAATCAAAACCTCCTCCACAAATCTTCACCACTCATCAACTTCGACTCTTCTTCCGCTTCCACTTTCACTTCAACTTCCACTTCCTCTTCCTCTTCTCTACTATCTACCGCCTTTAATAATCCCAAAAACGTAAAATCTTTGCCTTCTCTATCAAACTTCTTTGATAACAACTCTGATCAAATCCTCTTCAACAATAAACTAAACAAAACTTTCTCAAATGGCTCCAATTATATAAACTCAACTCAATCTTTAATCCCATCCCAATCCCAATCCCAATCCCAATCCCAATCCCAATCCCAATCCCAATCCTCATCCTCAAACTCATATTCAAACTCAAACTCAAACTCAAACTCATACTTTTTAAATACCATCAACAAAAACAACAATTTAAACAACTTCCTATCCTCAAACTCAAACTCAAACTCAAACTCAAACTCAAAACCCATCCCATTTTCAAACAAACTACAATCAATAAATAGAACAAAATCTAACAACTCCACCTTCTCAAATCACGACAACGACGAATCCGACATCCTCATAATGCCAATTCCAAAAAGATCCCTCTTTAAAAATAACACTCCCACTCCCATTCCCACTCCCATTAAACACTCAAACCTATCCTCCTTATTATCTGAAAAGAAATCAAGACCATGCTCTCCTCCCCTCTATTCACAATGCTCTCTTGAAAATAACTACCCAAAAATATCAAAAATATCCAGGCAATCCTCCCCTTCCTCTTTTTCCTCCTCAAAAAAAATAAGCTCTCTTACAAACTTGGCTAATTTAGCCAACTCAGTCCAATCTTCTTCAACATCAACATCAACACCAACATCAAACTTAAACTCAAACTCAAACCTCAATTCTATATCCTTAATCAATCTAAACAATAGACTCTCAAAAATTAATAGCAACAATAGCTTCAATTCCCTCATATCTTCAAACTTGTCAAAAAATATAATCCCAACAAGACCAACCTCACCTTCCTTCCAATTCTCAAACACAAGAACAAGACCAGCCTCTCCAACACTATCCAATCAAAATTCAAAACTACTAAAATCACCAAACCTCTCCTCTACAAATTCTTCCCTACTCCCATCCTTTTCAAATCCTTTATCTTTTCCAACTTCCCCCGTATTGAATCCAAATTTGCCTTCTCTACCTTCAAACAACCAAAACAATTCAAATAGTTTAAATGAATTTGCCTCCTTCTCTCTAAGCAGAACCTTTTCTAACGGTTCAAATAAAAACCAGTCCATAACAAAGGCAAATAGTGGCATTTTTTTTGGTCCTTTTAAATCCTCGAATCTTAATAATAATAATAATAATAATAATAACAACAACAACAACAACAATAACAATAACAATAACAACAATAACAATAACACTTCCATTTTAAACTCTAACTTTTACTCAAATTCAAGCTTGCCCACACTGTTGGAAAAAAACTTCTCCATAAACAATATATTTAATCAACAGCCCCTTCAAAACTCAAACAACTCAAATCCCAATGGTATTCCTTTGGGCTTTAACATTGATAGCAGGTTTCGTTCCACCTTAAATTCTCCTACCCTGACACCACTACAAAGTCCTAAACTAACAAAAGCAAGTTTCTTGTTTGGCAACAATGCTCTCCAAAACAATAATGACCTACCTTCTCCAATTGAAACCACTTATGATACCCAATCAAATGCTCTAAATTATAGAAACACTACTATGTTAGATCCCAATCAAAATTTGGATGATGAAATGGACAATAATAAATTAAATACAGCGCTTGTAAACCTACATCCTCTTAATACAAATGAAGACAAAATCAACACTAATCAAAACAAGCCAAGCATCGATTTAAATTTTCCAAATTCTCAATTCCAAAACCCATCTTCAAATGGACTAAACACTGCCGAGATGTCTACAACATTGCCATCGATCAAATCCTTAAATCTACCCTCAATACAACAGAGCTCTGATTCCATCTCTATAATGCACAAGGTAAATATTTTGGGATCTCAATCAAAGGACATTTCTCGAACTTCAAAACCAAATAATATGTTTGGCCAAAACTTTTTAAAAGAATCATAACAATTGGACCATCTGCAAAGAACCCCAACATGGTGGCAATTGAACGATGTCAAGTTTTTGTCACTGAGTTCACACAAGGTCCTGAAAAATCTCCCAACACCCTAGGTGCTTGGACAATTCATACATAAAACTTCGACTGCTTTGTATTATTACTCCCACTCTGCTATCTTTGCCAGAATGGTTAACACTAACA
The DNA here is from genome assembly GCF_001661345.1 of Ascoidea rubescens DSM 1968. Lineage (NCBI taxonomy): Eukaryota > Fungi > Ascomycota > Saccharomycetes > Ascoideales > Ascoideaceae > Ascoidea > Ascoidea rubescens. The sequence continues at coordinate 244,661 of NW_017962928.1, read as the reverse complement.
TTTCTCCAAAGCCTGTTTCCACATCCACAAAAGTAGCGTTGTGTGGCTCAGTCATTTTCAACCAACATTTTCAACCAAGTGTGGCGGTACTTATCATGTGATCAGTCTCTTTTTGGACCATGAAAAGAAAAAAGAAAAAAGGAAAACGAACTACGAAAATGGGCAGCAAAATGGCTGACACCAGAGAAGAAGAAGACGTGGAGCACAGAAATGAGAAATTTGTCGACCAGTTTTTGCAGGCTATCGACTTGGAGAAGAAGTCTGACATTGAATTGACTTCTGAACTACTTTCCTCCTTGTCATACAAAAAGTTGGCGCAGAGAGGGTTGGCAATTATCAACTTGACCATTGATAACATTAAAACTGGTTTGAATGGCAGAATACTAATTGAATTGAGCAACGATAAGGCTTATTCGAATTCAGCTTCAAGTTCCAATTCCATCTCTTCTAGAAAAGCTCTGAAACGATCATCTAATAAATCCAGGGACAGCAAGTCTGATAGAAAGAGCAATAACGACGCTGCAAAATTTCTATCAAACTCAAACGATTTAAAAGTGGGTGATATTGTCAAACTCGAAAAGTTGAACGTTTCTGGCTCCAAATCTGTCTCAAAGCTTAGCAGCAAGTCTTCAAAGAATAAAAAAAATGCAAACACTACCAACAATAACAATAATATTGATAATGATATCGATCAATTTTCAATTCAAGGTATTATAATAAGGTTTAAATCAACTTCAATAACGGTATCGATTGATCACGATAACAATGATTTAAATAATAAAAAGAATATTGATGAAATTTTATTGAACTTATCAAATCAAAGATTGTGGCTAGTTAAAGTATCAAACTCAATTACCTACAAAAGGATGAACTTGATTTTAAGTAAAATGAAACAATTAATGAATACAAATTCTTTTAAATCTTCGAATTTAATTCAACTAATTATAGGGAATTCAAAGTTTATACCTCCTTCCTCATTGGTTTTAAATCTGTCCTTATCAAATTTAGAATTTTTGAATAAAAATCTAAACGACTCTCAAAAATTAGCCATAAATTTTTCTCTCAACTCAGATTTATCCATTATCCACGGTCCACCAGGTACAGGAAAGACTTTTACACTAATTGAAATTATCTATCAATTATTCTTAAAAAATCAAAGAATTTTGATCTGCGGTCCCTCAAATATTTCTATTGACACTATTTTGGAAAGATTGGTTCATATAGATCAAATTCCAAAGGATAAGATTTTAAGAATCGGCCATCCAGCAAGATTATTAAGTTCAATTCAATATTATTCATTAGATTATGTCTCCAAAAATTCAAATCAAGGTCAAGTTATTAGTGAAATTTATAGTGAAATCGAATCTACTTTTAAAAAAATTAAAAAATCGAAAAATTATAACGAAAGAAAACCATATTATAGTGATATCAAATCTTTAAGATACGATTTGAGACAAAGAGAAAAAAAAGTATTAAATGAATTAATTTTAAACTCAAAAATAATCGTAGCCACTTTACATGGCTCGGGCTCAAAAGAATTAATGAATCTATATTTAAAAAGTTCAGATACAGGCGAATTTATCAATCAAAATCTATTTGACGCTCTTATTATTGACGAAGTATCTCAATCTTTAGAACCTCAGTGTTGGATTCCAATAATTTCCCATAAAGATTCATTGAAAAAATTAATTATAGCTGGCGATAATAAACAGTTGCCCCCAACTATAAAATTAGAAAAAAATGATAAATATATGAAGTTATTAGAGACAACGTTGTTTGATAGATTAATTAAAACTCATAACTCTGATGATATCAAGTATCTATTGAATACTCAGTATAGAATGAATAGCCAAATTATGAAGTTTAGTTCGGAATTCTTGTATGAAGGCAAGTTGATTGCTGATGATTCTGTTAAAGATCACTTGGTTTGTGATTTGCCGTATGTTGAGAAAAATGAAGACACATCTGTTCCTGTCATTTGGTATGACACTCAGGGAGGTGATTTTCCTGAGGGAGAGGAAGATCTTGAAAAAGTTGAAAATAAAAACGATAATAAAAAGATTGATTCCATATTTTCATCAAAATATAATGAAAATGAGGTCAATCTAGTTTATTATTATATTAATTTGTTAATAAAATCAAAAGTTTCTCAGGAATCTATTGGGGTCATTTCACCATACAATGCCCAAATCTCATTACTAAAACTCAAAATTCATTCTAATTATCCTGCGATCGAGATTTCAACAGTTGATGGTTTCCAAGGTAGAGAAAAAGACGTTATAATTTTATCGTTGGTCAGAAGTAATGAAAAAGCAGAAGTTGGGTTTTTGAAGGATGAAAGGAGACTAAATGTTGCCATCACAAGACCAAGAAGACAGTTGTGTGTGATTGGAGACATGGAGACATTAACAAGAAGCAATAATAAATTTTTAAAAAAATGGGTGAACTGGGCAGAAGAAGAAGCAGAAATTAGATATCCTGATTTATCTGAAATATTGCAGTAGGTTTTTTTCAATAAAATATATAAAAGCCCAAAATAAATATGATAATAATAAAAAACAAATGTATTTATTTTCAAGCTCAAAAGTTCTTGAACTATATGAAAAAAGAAGAAATGAATAAAACATAAAAACAAAAAAAAAATTAAAAAAATATAATAGCATCTAAATATAACGAAAAAAAAAGTATAATAAAAAGTGTTATAAAAATGAGAACCCGAAGCAAAAATAGAAACGAAAAGCATAGCAATGAAATTAAAATTAAAATGTAACAGCTCTCGTGATATTATGGACACAGAGACTTAGAACTAAAGCTGTTTGGATCTCGACAAATTAAATTTGACATTTCAAACAAAAATCCGAACAAACAAAACCTCAAAAAGATTTGGTTTGAAATTTACAATGTTTTTAGTGAAAAAAATTACCCCACAAATTTATTAAACTCCTCGCTAAAATCTCCTAACCACATGGCCTCATCTGTTATTTCATTCCATAAAGCGTTCTCACTTTCACTGGCTTCGCAATTTTTTAATAGAATTTTAAGGGAATCTGGCGAAACCAAAGGAGGCTGTAAAAATGCTTCAAGACGACTGTTTGATGATGATGATTTGGAACTTGAATTTGAACTTCTTCTTTTTTTTGATCCCAAATTAATAAGATCCGACACTGAGTTTGAAAACCTTCTTTTATTAAAACTAGCAGTGGCATTATTAATAGTATCAATGTTATTGTGGGCAATGATATTAACATTACCAGTGTTGGTATTAAAATCTGAATTTTTGTTATTCTCGGTATTTGCGTTCGAGGTTGAGAAAATATGAAAAGATTCAAAGGGATTCTGGTGAGAAAAGTTATGCAGCATATTAGAATCCGTCAATGTTGGGGTAGTTGATCTAACAGAAGATAAATTAGATCCTCTGTAAATTCTATTAGAATCAACGGCTGTGGAGTAAGAAGGGAAATTCATTGGAAGAGTGTCTTCCATCATTGAGTAAGATTGTTGCATCAGCTGGGATTTTTTGTAGCTCAGTTTGGAATTGAATTGATGATCTGTGAAATTGTGGCTCGTTCCATTTATGTTTTCACGTTGCTTTCCTTTACTAAGCTGGTAGGGAACATTGGAGCTATGGTTTTGGTTTTGGTTTTGGTCCTGGAAAAGATTTTGATCATAAAGGTAGTTTTGGTTCATGTTTTGATGAACGTTTTGGTTGACATTTTGATCAAGACTTGGGCTGACATTTTGACTAAAGTTTTGATTGAAATTTTGAATATCTTGGTTATCTTGGTTATTTTCGTTTGGATTTTGATTTATATCTGAGTTTATATTCGAGTCTTTAATCAAGCTGTCTTGAGCTGAACTTAGCCTGTCAACGTCATTAAAAAAGTTGTTCATTTCAATGTCATCATCATGTTTGACAATCAAATCGTGCATAACCCCATTGAAATCTAAAACTTTTAGCAATTTTAACAATTGACACCTTCTTAGGTTTGCAGGATGATTACCTAGGTTTCTCATTTTTGTAAATATTATTAAAGCATGGTCTAGGTGCTCAAAAGTTGCTTTATGGACTCCAAATGCAGCATTAAATAGAATCAATGTTGCAGAACTCGTGAATAAATATTCTCTATCCATATAACCAAACAATGCAATCATATTTTCGGGCATCAACGACCACAATGATCTAATAGTATTAATTGAAGCTTGAAAAGAGGAATTTAACAAATTTAAAATTGGTTTGGAAAAAAAAGTTAAATCTATATAAATATTTTTATTCTGATTTTTTCTTAGTTGTTTGTTAGTGAAATGAAACAATAGGGGTCTTACAGCTAGATTGATCCCTTGGAAATATTCAGTGAATAAATTTGTAATTAATCTTGAAATTTTCAATATTTTGTCACTTTTTTGAAAATCAGGTTTTAAAAAATTTGGTAAATTTTTTTCCCAATTTAATAAATCTTCGATTAATTCTAACAATATCGGTAAGATATTTTTAGTTGGAGGCTTTTGGTATAAATTCGATAAAATTTTGGAGTTGATCTGAGTTATTAAGACACAATTCTTAATATATTCAGCTTCGGGAAAAATATAATGTTCACATCCCAATGGAGGATTTGACATATTAAAATCATTTGGTAACTCCACGGAGATAGAATCATCTGTTAAGGATAAAGGCAAGCCAACTTTAGAGCTTAACATTCTCTCAAACATATAAACAGTCCACCATAATCTTCGTCTATGTTCTAATTCAAATCTAGTTAAGGTATTTTTTTCAGCATCGACGTGCATTCCTAGTATTAAAGCTGATCGTAAAGCCAAACCAAAATAAAAATAAGATGAAACAGTACAATCAGCTACTTGCAAATAAAAAGCATATAGTAACATAACCTCCACACCGCCTTCTTTTGCACAATGGTCGATGTTTGAAGATTCAAATAAACCGGAAAATAGTTTTGATGCCTGATTGAAAAACCCTGAACCTGGCAATTTAGGGGAAGATTTATTACTATTCATTATATCGCTATTATAGTTGTTGTTATTATTATTATTATTATTATTATTATTATTATTATTGTTGTTGTTGTTGTTGTTGTTGTCCCAATTAAGATTATTTTGTGTATTAGTATTTGTACTATTGTTGTTCAAATTTTTGTTATGATCAGTGTCATTTGTTGTGCCTAAATACATTTCACCTATTGAAAAAATCAATAATATTTTACAAAACCAAATTGTTTCAACAATTGGATCGTCTGTTATTGATAACGATGAAGGATTTTGACTTGAAGACAAAGATAAATCATTATTGTTATTGTTTAAAGAATTTTGATCTGAAATGTTATTGGTATTGTTATAAGTTCTTCTTAAATTTTCCTTGACTAAGCCTTCATTGAAAAAATAAAAGCAGCCATCATTATAAGTTATGAAAGTGTCTACTAATAGCATTGCATAAGAATAAGAAGGTAAAGTAAAATTAACGGAAATTCCAGGTCTTGAATCTGTTTTGCCCATTAATATCTTGTAAGCATTACCTTCTCTTTCAAGAACTGTTTCAATAAAATTGTTTTTTGTATTTATACTATTAGAACTAGCGATATTGTTCTCATTAAAAGAATTATTGTTATGACTATTAAGGTTATTAATGTTAATATCAATATTATTGATATTATTAACATTACTGATATTGAAATTAGAGTTAATATTATTTGTTAAGCTATTTTTTTGAGCTAGTAGTAGCAGCAGAGAATTATTTGAGAAGTTTGAGGGTTTCAAGTGATTTAAATTCGAATTGAAAGAATTTGCTGAATTATTTAGAAAAGTTTTGGGGATCAAGTTTTGAATTTCTAGGCCAAATAAAGTCATAGAACTGGAACCAACGTAGAATTTTTCGCCAGTTCTTGTGTAAATTAGTCTTTTTTGGGTATCTAAAAATGGAGGAATGATTTCATTTTCACCACTTTCAGAATTTTGTTGTGAATTTTTTTTCTTTAAAGAATTGGTATCTTTATTGTTTAAGTTAGAAAATTGGGTATTATTATTATCGGTGGTATTATGACTATGACTATGATTATTATTAGTATTACTATTTGTAGAAGGGTTGTGGAATTGAGAGGAAACTTTAATTTTTGTAGAGTTATTAATTGAGTAATTATTCAAATTGTTCATTTTGTTGATATTAAAGTTTTTCAAGTTATTTCTTAAGGAGCAATTTTCCTTTTTCAAGTTGGATATGTCGTCGTGTAGTTTCTGCAAGTACTTTATCGAGATTATGATTTTTTTATCGGCCTCGATATACTCGCAGATTGAATTTGTCAGAGTGCATTTTGAACATGGGTTTCCACCTGGACATTTGATATGGCGCCGACGACATCTGGCACAAGCAATGGAGGACCTCTTTTTTGTCTTCTTGGCTACTAAGGCCTGTGAGCAGCAGGAAGGAAGAGCAGGAACAGATTCGGTGGTGGGAGAAGTAGCGGCTTTCCTGCCCTGGGGCTGGTTTGCAGAAGTGTTGGAAGTGGGACTGGTCGAAGCCTGATCGGCAATAGCTTTGGCGCAGCCACCAGAATGCTGATCTTCGTGGGAAACACCAGAGAAGCCTTTGTTGATACAGCAACTTTTCTGGCAGCTGGTGTCTTGACTTTGGAGCTGAGGGTTATCTGAAGATTTGTGCTGAGATTGATCCGGCGAAGGGGCAGGAGAGCGATCCGGAGCAGAGGCGGCAGAGGCAGCAGCAGGAGAAGTAGCAGTGTCGTGAGCAACCATGATGATAGCCAGTGGGCAGAGGAATCAGCGAGCTGAGAGAAAGAGCTGGGAGATAACAGTGCACAGGCTGGGAGACAGCAGAATTGTCTCGCTGATTATATCTGAAGGAGCACCCGTTTAGGAAGGCAAAACCGGACACCGGCAGTTGGTTCTCACGTGGTTGAAACACAGCTCCGGTGAAGTTACCCGGATTCAGAATCTGGCTAATCACGTACTCCAGTTTCTTCACTTCACTGGGGTGGGATTATTTGGAGCTCATATATGCTGCTGGATCTGGACTGTCTTCTTCTCGAAACTCATCACCGATTATCTTTTTTCCACCACTATGTCTCTTGTATGTTGCCTATGAGTTTTTTGTTCTTGCTCCTTCTTTTTCAATTCAATACTAACTTTTGTTTTCTTCTTGTTTTGCATAGAAAGCTGCTGTTAAATTAGACTGGGCTAAAGTTGTCTCTTCTTTAGGTTTGAAAGGTCAATCTGCTGCCTCTTTGCAAGCTTTCAAAAAGAGAAACGACGAAGCCAAAAGAGTCGCCTATGAACTAAACTTACAAGACAAACCAATTGATTTTGCCTACTACAAATCGGTTTTGAAAAACCAAGACATTATCAGCAAAATTGAAAGTTCAATCAATGATTTTAAGCCAATCACTTACGATATCTCTGACCAAGTAAGTGCTATTGAAACTTTCAAACAAACTGCCTTGGAAAGTGCTGAACAAACAGAATCTCTTATTTTAAAAGAAATCGAAGACTTGAATAAGACTTTAGAAAACATCCAAAAATCAAGACCATTTGAACAATTGACTGTCGATGATGTTGTTGCCGCAAAACCTGATATTGATGAAAAAGTCACTCAAATGGTTAAACAAGGTAGATGGGAACTTCCTGCTTATTATGACAAATTCGGTAAACTTGTTATTATGTAATCCAGTTTATCTTAATTTATCAATTTCACTAAAAGTCAGTCACTAAATCAGTCATTTTTAAATATTTCAATATAAGTATATAACCTATTTAACTTATAAAGTGTAATACATTCAATATTCAAAATTTTTGCTATGAATTTATCAATTGACTTATTCAATCAGCCTATTCTTTAGATAACTTAATTCTTTTATAATTTCCATTTCCATTTGCATTGTATTCATTACTACCAACAATACTATTCGTATTCGTATTCATATTCGTATTTATATTCGTATTATTGCCATTATTGCTATTATTGCCATTGGAATTATTGCTATTCTCTTTTTTACGCTCTTTATTAATTAATTTCTTTGGATTGGTGCAGTAATATATTTTCTTGTCTATGTTTGTAGCTTCTTCAATGCTCGGATCAAACGATTCTTTCATAAGCTTTTGACATGATCGAATTACAGAAAGCAATTTTCGATAATTTTTATTATTATTAAGAGTATTAGTTATAGTGGCATTGTCTTCAACTTCATTATTGTTTACTTCACTGTTTTCATGATCATTTTCATCTTCATTTTCATCTTCATTTTCATTTTCATTTTCATTTTCATTTTCATTTTCGTTTTCATTTTCATTTTCATTCTCATTTTCATTTTCATTTTCATTCTCATTCTTATTTTCATTCTCTTTTTCTTTATTATTTCTATTTCGATTTTTACCAATATTATTATTACTAAAAAAGGCCCTTTTATTTCGAAACTTTTGTTTTAAATATGCTATTGTTATCTCCTCATTAACTTGTAAAAAACATGCAAGTGCTATTTGTGGTGGCGTGAATAAAAACTGAACATCAGATATCAATGTCTCTTTCACCAAATTTTTCGCATTGCTATAATCTCGATTCAATAAATTTTCTGTATAAAAAAACTTTCTCTTTTGATAATCTTCTTCATTAACGTTAATATTAGACTCATTTATTCTGCTTTTTCGCACTCTCAAAACTGTCATCCCATTAGGCTTATTCCGAATTAAAGTGTATTGAATATCCAAAAAGAATCCATACAATGGCTTGTATGGATGATGCACCATTAATGTAAAATTTAACACATTCAAGATTTTATACTCTAATGACAATATCGACTTTTTCGTTATATTTCCAATTGTTTCAATAAATTTGTCAATAGAAATAAAGCAATTTTCAGATTTGGCAGCCAAAAATAAACATGTATATAATATTTTTTTGGGATGGTACTCCATACAGCTTTTCTCTAAATAAAACTTTTTCAAAAAACTTAATGCTGTAGCCTTTACTTCTGATGATAAATTGAAAATCTTCGAAATATCCTCCACTCTTCTTGAATAATAATTGATCATCTTAATTTCTTCCTCAACATCAACAAATTCAATTTTAGAACTAATTTCTTTAAATTTGGTCTCTTTGAAATCATTATCTCCCAAGATTTTATCATCATTAAATATTAAATCTCGTAACTTGTTTAAAACAAAATTTCTTCCATTTTCATTGATTCGTTGTCTTTTTTCCATCAAGTGCTTCTGATTAAACGACCATAATCGATATTGACTAGATCTTCTATATAAATCATCATCGGTGACTCTCTTGCTCTTGCTCTTGGGCTTGTTTTGATTTTTACTATGACCAATATCATCCGCCGTTTTCTCATCATTTATAGAACCCAGTTTATCCTTGACATAATTAATTGGAAAATCCATTATATAAAAATTAGTACTTTCAGCATCAACCTAAAATTGATCATGATTTAACGTTAGAAAACACAAAAAAAGTTATTGTTATCTCATCCAGCTACATTTTCAGTCTGGATATAAGTTATATTATAATAGACTAGACTTGTTTTTCGAGGATACAGATAACTCCCGGTGGCCAAGCTGGTTAAGGCGCGAGACTGTAATGTTTCACTTTGAAATCCAAAGTAATCTTGAGATCGGGTGTTCGACTCACCCCCGGGAGATATTTTTGCTATTGTTTTCAAACAATTATTTGTATGGTCTATTTCCATCTGGATTTTAAAGAAAAATAACTTAATTTTGAATATTGTAGTTTTCTACTGAAGCTGTATAAATATGAATTAAAACTATAAAATGAATATGTTTATGTATTTTTTTCTAAAACTTATAATTTTGGTTTAAGTTTTTCCTTGATAATTTTAAAATCAGGAATATTCTTTTTCAATAATGGTTTTTCAAGAACAACAGTAAACCATTTGGTGATATTTGGATGAGACTTGGCCCAGTATTTATCCCAACATGTTTCAAAACATTGTTTAAAGAAAACAGCAGCAAAGTAATCTGCTAAAGTTACATCAGTTCCTACCAAGAATTCCTGTTCACCAAGATAATCTTCAAAGACTTTAGCATATTTATTCAATTGTTTTCTACCATCCAACACCCTTTGTTCATTGTATGGATAAGCACCAATAACTGGAAAGACAGCATTGACATATTCAGTTGTAATATCAGAGTTGATAAAAGATAACCATTTTAAAACTTCAAAATATTCGTTTTTAGTAGAACCCAACAAATTACCGGGTCTTGAAATCAATGAAACAACATATAATAATATAGCCAAAGTCTCATGTAATTTGAACTTTTCTCCAGCACCAAGAAAAGCTGGGACCTTTCCTAATGGAAAGTGCTTAACAAATAGATCGTCCTTTTCGGCAATTTTAACAGGAAGATTATAAAAATCGATAATGTAGTTTAAAATTGGACAACGAGGAGATGCTGCAGGAGAATATAGGGTACCAACAGAAGACATTTTTGATTCAAAGTTCTTTTTCAATGATTTCAATATAAACATATAAATACAAAGGTAGATATTCAAGAGTCAGAGGAAGATGGAACAGGCAAGTATATATTTGAATTATACAGCTGAGAAAAAAAAACGGAATGAGGGTTATCTTTGCAAACTGAGCAGAAAATGAGAAAAGAAAACGAGATTTAGTCGAATTTTAAACCAAACAAATTTCGCCATCTAAAACATTTTTCACCTGTTGATTGGATAGAGGTTCTGTTTCGAGCAAGAGCTCATCTCTGCTACACATTTTCTTATCCAAATAGAAAAGGATCTACTAACCGCATTAGGAAAGTTGGAAACTGGTGAAAAACACCCAAAACACAGGAACGAGCTCTATGCGAGATTCGAACCGCTGTTTCACTTTTGGCCACACCGGTTTTCAGCTTTTTCCGGATGGTGACAAAAATATTTTTCGCAACGAAATCATCTCAACATCAGATACCTATCAACAGACTCTTTTTGTTATCCAGACGTATTCTCTTTTTTGCAAATGCTATTTTTCAGCTTTTTCAAAACATTGGTTGACCAGCAAGTAAGTCCATTCAATTGGAAAACAGTCCCCCCCCCAAACATACTATTGAGTACTAACTCTTCTGTCTTCTGATAAAGGTCACTGTCGAATTAAAAAATGATATAGAAATAACAGGAACGTTAAAATCTGTTGATCAGTATTTGAATATAAAACTTTACGATATCCAAACAAACAATGAGGTCAAATATCCTCATTTAAATGCTGTCAAGACTCTATTTATAAGAGGCTCCACCATCAGATATGTCCATCTTCCCAAACGTGCAATAGATACTACGTTATTGCAAGACGCTTCGAGAAAGGAATCAATGGCCTCAAAAATTGCTTGAGTTTCCCATCAATTTCTTGCAAACAAACTGCAATTATTTTCATCATTCATTCAATATTTGAAAGTTCTCTGTTTTTCTTTGGCAATTTTTTAAATTTTATAATATATTTATTGTTTAATACATCTTAATAGGAATGATATAAAAATTTCTTTGAAAAATAAAAGTAAATTAAAAATATACCCTTAAAAAAATATGTATAAAGGAATAAATTTATACTACAAAAGTCTGGAGAAGAATAATGAAATAATCAAAGTTACCATAGCCTTTAACCAAGCTAACTACCTTAAGCAGAAAACTTTTAGTTTTCCAGTTTAATATCAGTATTTTCTTTTTTATCTTTATTATCATTTTCATTGTCATTTTCGTTGTCATTTTCATTGTCTTTCTTGTCATTATCTTTGTCATTATCCTTATTTTCCAATTCTTTGTTTGAGTTTTCTGTATTTTCATTGGCCTCTTTAGATTGCTGTTTTTTGTTATCTTTTCTTGCGGTTTCAATTCCATAAATTCTGTATAATAGATCAATCAAATCTTTTTTATTAACCATCAAATGTCCTGAATTATCGGATTTAGAAAATGGTAAACATAAATTTTCTTTACCTTCCTCTCTAATGATATCTAAGAAACAACATCCAGTTTCTATTTTTTTAATCTCTTCAACAAATTCCAGATTAAGGTCTGCAATGTTTTCAAATTTTGGAAATTTAGTATCAATCAAGAATTTTAGTGTAACATCATCGCAAACAATTCTTCTTTTGGATCCGAGATATTTCAGTAAAAATGATAACGATTCATATTGAATTCTCCAAGGAATAAAATCTTCAGATTGATTTTTTAGTCTTTGTGAAGAAAAAAGTTTGATTCCGCCATGAATAAACTTCAATTTGATTTCATTATTAGTAATTATATCCTTTAATGATGGCGATACGTAGTAAATGGTTCTTAATGCTTCACCTGACCCATTTCTAACCAATGTACAATCTTTTGAAACTTTTTCATTAATATCATAAAAACCCCAAACTCTTTTCAACAATTCATCGTTTTTATCAAGAAATATAAATGGCTCTTCGTTATTACCATTTCTAGCCAATCTACCTTTGGGTTTTTGAATTTTCAAATCATTTTTTTCATTTTCTTTGTCAGTTTTATCAACAGATTTATTCTCTTTATCTACTTCCAACCCATCCTCATCAATTTTAATTTTTTTAAATTCTGGCAATTCACTGTCACTAGAAGAACGTTTTTTGGAGTCTTCAGTTAAAAATTCATCTTCATTGACATTATTTTTGTAAACTTCATCGTCATCAATTTTTTCAATAAGAGTGATGAAAAAACCGCCAGTATTTTGGAAATGGGGATAAACCCTAACACAGTTTTGCAAATTAAACTTGGATATTTCATCTTCCGTTGGAGGAAATAAAGAATCTTGTAAATTAATATTATTTTCATCCCCTTTGTCATTAACAATTTTCATTTCTTTATTGAATACTTTCCAAGTGTTTAAACCCTTTTCTCTAATTAAACCTGGTAATTGATTGTCAACATTAGCAATTCTAATTTTGTCAGCTCCCCATTTCCTCAAAGCAGCAGCAACAACAGCCTCATTTTCAATTGGGTTTAGCGAACAAGTGGAATAAACCAATTTTCCACCTTTTTTCAATAACTGTAACCCTCTATTTAAAATGTTTAGTTGTAAAGTGTGCAACCCGATACCATTACCTACTCCCCAGTTTTTCCAAACCATAATGTTTTTTCTCATTGTTCCATCACCAGAACAGGGAACATCGCACAATATTCTATCAAATTTTATGAATTCGCCGCTTTTTTTGTTATTTGTTAACAAAGAGTTTTTGATTTTAGGAAACAATTGACCATCATGATTAACAACCAAAACATTTGGAGAATTCAATCTTTTAATTTGATGGACCAACATATAAGCTCTTTTGTAATCTGAGTCATTAGCAACAATACAGCCAGTTGGAAGTTCATCGTTATCATTGGAATGTAAAGATTCGATTAGCTGAGCCGTTTTGGAACCTGGAGCTGCACACATGTCAAGAACATAATGGTTTGGTTTGACATCTAGTAGCAATGGGGGAATCATCGAAACAGCCTCTTGTCGAGAGATATTTCCAACTTCGGTTTCAAATACCAAAAAATTATGAGTTTTTTTGTATTCAGGAATTGTCTTCATAGAAGCTCTTGTTGCATTCAATTGCCATGCAAACTCATTGGGGTACCATGGTAAGGACATTGATTGAATTTCGCCTTCAAGATCCGAAGAAGGTTTTGCGTTTAAAAGAGGTTGCAAGTATCTCTCTTTGAAGAGAGATAATATTTCATTGGCATGGTTTCTAGAACCAGTAATTCTGAAAGTTAATGGTAGAGCGTTCTTACAAACACTGAGGAAGTCATTCCATTTACTTTCGGAGATAATATTTTGTGCTTTATAGTAGATTTCAAACTTTTCGTTTTCTTTTGCAATTTCGACCCAATTGGTAACTCTTTGTCTTGGACGTCTAGGACCACGATTTCTCAGAAATCTCATTTGTGTTGTTCTGATAATTGCTGCAGTACTGGTATCTATCTCAGTGAATTCTGGTCAGCTACAAATAAAACTGGATCAGCTTGTTTGCATCTCTAATTGATTAAGATTTGAAAAATTTCCAAATATTTTCCACAAGACAAAAAACGTGAACTAGAAAAGAAAACACCAGCAGGATGGAAACAGTGTCTTGATGTATTCAACTGCAGTACATGCATAAATGCGACCATTTGTACGGATGCGACCATACTTGTGGATTGTCACGAGAGAGAATGCACTACCACGTGGAACAGCGTCTGCACGCGTCTGTTTGTAGAGATCACGTGCGGTGGGTTGTTGAGAAAGAAGGGGTTTAGTCTTTTTTCCTTTTATATCTGAGGGTTTATTAACAACTGAATTAAGATCGTTGCATTATCAACCATTTTGATCGAGAAAAAGAGCATCAGATAGAGGAAGCTTCTCTGGTTCAACTTCGTTCCTCAAGTGTACTTGTTGGCGTCAAAACAAGTCTTATATCTAGTTTTTGGAGCTAATTGGAAATCCAAGCAAAATACCATTCAATGTTAACTTTCAATACTCTTTCTACAATGGTCAATTTACCTAAAATCTCGTCCCCAAATATCTCTGAGCAGCTTCAGGTTTTTGTTTCTGGGAATAGCACCGAAAGCCTGAATGTGTTTGATCCATCTAATCAACAGCATCGCCAGTCTGCTGCCCATGATTCTCAAAGCACTGGCTCAAACACCAATTCCTCTTCCACAAACAATATCAACAACGCTCTTTCAGAGACCCATCTTCACTCCCAACCGCAGAGTCTTCTCCCAAAGTCGAGCGAAGGTTTGGACTTGAAGGACAAACAATCAAAAATTAAAAATCAGGAGCCTCAAAAAGAAATCCTCAAAAACAATGATGACCAAGATAACCCTATACCTCTCAACAATAACTCACTAACTATTCGTGATTTGAATTCAATTCAGAATGATTTGATAAACCACAGGCATCACTTAAATAATCCCAACCTCGATGCTCAAAATGAGGATGAAAATGGGGATGAAAATGAGAACGAGAATGATCTTTTCAACAGCAGTGTCAAGAATAATGTCAATTCCAGCAACAATAACACAGACAATGACAATCATAAAATTATTGAAACTGAAAAACAAAATCTTGATAACACCTCCAACGACAGTGTTAGCAGCATTTCCATTGATAATAACAAAAATAGCACCAGCCATAATAATAAGAACAATAATACTAATAACAATAATAGCAATGGCTACAACTCATCTTTTCGGCAGCAAGATAATCTTGTTAATCACAATAGTTCTCATTTGCATGATATAAACCATTTAAATACAATCAAGCATATGAATCAAATGAGTTATATGAATAACATGAATAGTATCAGTAATATAAGTAATCTAAACAGCATCAACAATATAAGTAACATCAATATTAATGGCATCAATAGTATCAACAATCTCAACAGCATCAACCATATGAGCAATATAAGTAACATAAACACAATTGATAATATAAATACAATAACCTCTATCAACAATCTTAATAATTTGGAAAATATTAATAACATTAGCAACATCAACATACCCGAAATAAATACCATAAGTATAAGAACCATTAATGACTTAGAATTTAACAACAATAAGTCTAATGAAAACACTGATCCAAGTTTATTAAATTCATATCCAAACTCAAATACTTCTGAGCAAATCCAAGATTCAAATTTAAATCCAAAATTTACATCCCTAAAATCATATCATAGGTCAATTCACAATATAAGATCTATTAAAAATGTTCTTGATACTACAAAAGGTCATTCTATAAATATGAACAATCAAAATAGCAACAGCAACCCTAATAATTCCAATAATACAAGCTCTAATAATACAAACTCTAATAATACCAACTCGAATAATAATAATAATAATAATAATAATAATAATAATAATAATAATAATAATAATAATAATAATAATAATAATAATAACACTAGTACTGCTCTTGTTCGTATTAGTGGTAACTCCACTACTAATAATCATAATCACAGTAATGGCCACAACCAAAATAACAACAGTAATAGTAATAATCATAATCATAACAATCAGAATCAGAATCAGAACCACAATCTTTCTCTTGCTCTCACCCATACTCATAGCAATATTTTAAATAACAATATTAATAGTAAAAATAATAATTCAGTTGCTATTAGAATTAATAATAATGAAAATACCAATAATAGTAGCAACATTGATAGTAAACTTAACAACAGCATTGTAACGAATAATTCGGATTTTGATGTTTTATTATCTAGTTTACCCGATCTATATAAATTCACTTTAACAAATGAGGAAAATATTGATTTATCTATTTTAAATATTGATGCAAGAGCTAAATGGCCCAAGAAGTTAAATGTGTTATTTGTTCATTTTTTATATCAATTTGTTAGATACGAAGAATTTAGAACCACTGTTTCATTCAGAAGATCTGTTTTTAAGGAGATATCTAATAAAATTTCTAAAACCTATCCTCAGCTAGAGATCAAAGTATCACCAACTCAATTAAAAGATAAAGTAAAATATTTGATGGAAATTGCACACATTTGGAAAGATTTAAATGAAAATTATTTATGGGTTAAAAATGAAGGAAAGTTTTTAATGGGGGATGAAGATATTATTTATTTTGTTGAAGAATCAAGAGCAATTAAAAATAAAAACAACGTAACAGTTGCAAAAGTTAAAAATTTATGCGAGCCTGGAAACCAATACATTGAATTGTATGTTCTAGGGATATTAAATACATTTTTAAATGATATGAAACTCAATTCACCTGATATGAGCACTGTAAGTATTGTTGCAGCTGCAACAGTTGCCTCAAATCCAGATAGTATTGATGGTGATAATAAAAGTGTTGAAAACTCAATTGATAATAATAAAGGTGATGAAAACATTGTTTTTTGTAATAATGGCAATATTGATTCTGGTCAAGGCGATAATTATACGAATAAAGGTAATAGTAACAGTGGTGTTGAAAGCAATGGTAGTAGCAGTAAAGGTGGTGACGATATGACTGATAATAATGATAATAGTACAAATAGTAATAGCAACAATGATATTCTTTCGTCGAATGAAAATTTTTCGTTAAAAACCGTCAATTTGACAGTATCTAACAACAAAAGGACAGGGGATTTGATTCCTATATCTTCTTTAACAAACTCACCATTAAATAATGAGAATGATGGTATTATATTTGATGGAAATTCTAATAACGGCAATAATGGTAATAAAAGCTTTAAAAGAAAGGCATCAATTGATACCAATTTTGATTTAATTTCATCAATGAAATTGAAAAAGAAATTTATGAGCAGGAATAAAAATCTGCCCCACTCAAGCACAAAATTATTATTACAAAATTCCAATTCCAATTCCAATTCCAGTTCCAGTTCCAGTTCCAATGCTAACACTGGTGTTAATTCTACTACAAGTATTAATACTAATGTCAATTCTGATTCAAATCCAAACTCCAACTCCAACTCCAACTCCAACTCCAATTCCAATTCCAATTCCAATTCCAATTCAAACTCCAACCCAAATTTGAAATCTAATTCTAATGCAGAAATTGTTAATGAAACAACATTGATAAGTGCTAATAGGAGACTTCTTAGTTTATTTTTCAAAAAGAAAGTGTCGCCCAACCAGCTATTGACTTTGCAAAAATTAATGAATGGTAATAAATTTGTTGTTATAACTTTTGCAGATGAAATCACATCTGAAGAGGAGTTGGAAGAATTAGTTAAAGGGTATCTTGATACTCAAAAGAATGA
The DNA here is from genome assembly GCF_001661345.1 of Ascoidea rubescens DSM 1968. Classification (NCBI taxonomy): domain Eukaryota; kingdom Fungi; phylum Ascomycota; class Saccharomycetes; order Ascoideales; family Ascoideaceae; genus Ascoidea; species Ascoidea rubescens. The sequence goes on along the minus strand of NW_017962928.1, from coordinate 226,913 downwards.
AAATGAGTCAATAGGGAATATAGAAAATGAAAATACATCATCTTAAAGTTTCAGGTGATATCAATGTAGAACTTTATTTAGTGATAAGAAAGAAATTAGATATTGGAAATTAAAAAAAAAATGTTTTCTTTCTCTTTGAATTTGCATAAAATGTTCTATTGGTGGGTGTGAATTTTTTTTTTTCCATTTTTTTTGATTAATTTAAATTATTTGAATAGTTACTTTACTAGAATTTGTTATATTTTTGGCTACCAGAAGATGAGCAGATTTTGAAAAATAGATTTTGAATATTGGTGGTATTAGTTCTAGAGATAATAAAAAAGAAAACTGATATAATTTGAAACCAGGTTGTTGATAAAATATACAAATCAGTTCAGTAAATGTTTTGTGTTTCATTTAATTTTTATTTTCAAGGATTCAAAGATGGTAGAATAAATATTGAAACAGAATCATTGAAACAATTTTAGGATGAAATAATGATAAGTGAATAAGAAAAAGTAATTCATCTGGTCATTTCTAAACAGAAGGTGGAAGGGGTGTATTTAAAACATTTTATTGAAGTGGTTTATAGTGAATATTAAAGATTACCCAAGTACTAGCAATGATGATGAAGAAAATGATGATCGTTTACTAACATTTCTACTTCATCGATCCAATTGATAAAACACTATTTTTTCTGTTGGGTTTCTACTGAGCAAATTAAAATTGCCAGTTCGGAGCCTGTCTTTTGGTAACTGGTTTCAATAGTTCTGTTTCAAATGCAATTCATCAAATAGTTTTATCTGTTTCTTGGTGCAAAAAAAAGAATTTACCAAATCACTTCGTGAGCAAAGACCAATTTTATATTTTCGGACGCATTGAATTTTTCGATGCATTCGGCCGCAGATATGTTTCCTGTAAATTGCCGCACTCACATGCATGTTTGAAGCTATGGAAGCACAATTGTCTGTGGCGTATATCCGTCCGTCCAGTACCTCGACGGAAGCTTTCCGTAATAAGCGTGCCTTTGGTGGATTATTTTGATCTCTTCTGGTCTTCTGTGCTCCTTTACACTGTTTGTCTCTCAGCTTTCTGGACTCTTGATTGATGGTGGCAAAATCTGCTGATTGCGCATTGGCAAGAAGGACAACAGTGGTTTTTGGCAGTGAGGATATGTCTCATAGAGCTATTGTCATTGGGTGTTGAAGCAAAAAAAAATACAGATTTCTTGCCCAAGTAAAAAACCCTTAAGGTTTGTTGCAGGTTGAAATTTACGAAGCGGATTTGAAGTGGATTTTTCTGTTACTCTCCAGCAAATTTCAGGCTAGAATTTCTTATGAATTTTGGACTGGGGTCTGAAGATCTGCGCTCGCTCAGACCAGTGGGCATCGGGCAGAAAGAACTTGTCGAGTATTGTATTGGGTTTTATGACAATGTACTTGTATTTGAACCACAGCTTGCCCGATACCTGCTACAGTCCTTTTCAACTGCTTTCTTCCAGGCCTTCATCCAGCGAATTTTTTCTGGTGGAGCCTCCTCCCGCTCTGCGTCATTTTGCACGGGCACAACATCCTACCCCGGCCCTGCAGAACCGGCACGCAGCTCCGCAGAAAAAGTCTGGGCTTTGTTTCCAGTGTGAAAAGCACGTGCTACATAACCTACGCGTGGGTGCGCAGAATGTTTCAGAACCAGCCTTGAGGTGCGCACAGTTGCTGCAGCCGAACCCTGAGCCAAACAATAAAATGCTTTTCAACGAAATCCACTGAATAGTCCACTTTGGGATCTTCTTTGGGTTTGAACTCTAAACACTTTTGGTTATAAGTGCTAAAATCTGCGAATTCAGATGTAGCAAATCAAAGGGAGAGGACAATATATAAAGAATGAGCTTTCCTTTCCTATTATGCCTTTCTTTTACCAAATTTATTGTTTTTTCAGCTGAATCCATTTTTTACAAACATAGCTGTTGCAATTACCTTCTTTAGTCACTCCTTTAGTATATTATAACCTCTTTTTATTACTATATAACGTTTTTTATTTTCGGTTTTTCACTCTTTCCTTTTTTTGAAATCTCACACTAGTTAAACTTGTCAATCCAAAATGCTTTTCAACAAATTCGCTCTCTGTTCTGTTTTGGCCGTTTTGGGCTTCGATGTTGTTTCTGCTGCCAAAGTTCGAGTAACCCATACCAAGTACCGTACTCGTTACTTTACCTCCAGGAAAACCAGGTATAGAACTGTTTGCAAAGTCAATGGTGTGGTCCAAGACTGTCAAGTTACTCCAACTTTTTACGATGCTCCAACATCTATTGTCGAAGCCGAAGAAACTTCTGTTGTCGAAGCCGAAGATACTCTTGCTCCAATCGACTTGGATACAGTCGTAACCACCGTCCTTGGTTCTTTTGAAGCCCCAGTTGCCACCACTTCTACCACAACTGCTGCTCCTACCACTCTCGCTACTTCCACTCTCGCTACTTCCACTACCACTTCTGCCGTTGCTCAAGTTGCTAAAGCAGGCTCCGGAAAATACAACATTGGTGATGTCTTTACTTTAGATAACGAATACAACTCATGCACCGAAGCCTTTGGTGTCTGTGGTGCTAAAGGCGCCTCATGTTGTAACTTTGGTTCCTACTGCTCCACTGCAAATGCTGACTACGCTCAGTGTATTCCAACCTCAATCGTCGATTCCGTTCAAGCTACTCCTGTTGCCGAACCTGATGGATCTGTCAGCACCAAAAACCTTTATTCTGGTCGTGGTACCTACTGGTCTCCCTCTGACTACAATGCTTGTGGTTTAACCGGAATCTCTTCTGATGATTATGTTGTTGCTGTTGGTATTTCTACTTATGAAGAAACTATCGATCAATACTACAAAAGTGATCTCTGTGGCAAAACTTTGATTGCCCAATACGGCAATAAAGCTGTTAAAGTCAAAGTTATTGATGCCTGTGCCTCCTGTGGTAAGTATAGTTTGGATCTTGGTCCAAAGGCCTTTAGTGAACTAGCCCAAAAGTCTGCTGGTATCATTGGTGTTAAATGGTACTGGGATGATGAATAATCTCTTCAATTCCCATCTTTTTCATGATTAAAGTAACGAAATCTTTCTCATTAAAAAATATATTAAAATATATATATTTCTATATCTATATATTTTTTATTTAATTTCTATTATATGAAACTTAATGTAACCTAGTACGTTTTAGTGCAACTTAGCATATTTTAGTATATTTTAGTATTTTGGTATACTTTAGTGTATTTTATTGTGTTTGTTTTTTTTCTTAAGAAAAAAATTTATTCCTTTAATAAAAAAATTAAAAATATTTACATCGAATTGCCCTAATCATTAAAATGTTGAATACTATAAAACAAAAACATAGAATATTATACTGTTTTTCAATTAGATGCACTGGCATTAATACTTGATAACTTGTCAGCTTTTTCTTCTTGATCTATCAATTCAAACTCTTTCTTCCAAACATCATTTCCACTTGTAATCGTATCAGCTGGGAAAATCTTATCAAATACATCACTATACCAATCAACGGGACATGGTTCTAATCCATTTCTAACAATTTCTGGAATCTCTGCCCAATCTCCTAAATTATCCTTAGGGAAAACAATAGTTATAGCACCAGAGTTTTTAGCCGCTATAACTTTTTCTTTAAGACCACCAATAGGTAAAACCTTACCCGTTAATGTGATTTCACCAGTCATAGCAACTGTTGGTGCCAATGATTGATTTAATGCTAATGACAACAAACTTGAAACCATTGTAATTCCTGCAGATGGCCCATCTTTAGATATACCACCTTGTGGACAATGTAAATGAATTGCTGCTCTTTCAAAAAATCGGTTTTCAGGAAATTTTGAATTTAAAAACATTCTAGAAAATGAATATGCAATCTGTGAGGATTCCTTCATAACATCTCCTAAATATCCTGTTTTTTCTAAACATGGTCGTGAGTTTTTATCAAGTTTCAGCTCTAAAATAGATTCAACATATAATGCACATCCAGTAACTTCTGTCCATGCTAATCCCATAACAACCCCTGGAGGTGTAACATCATATATTCTATCTTTTAAATACTTAATTGGTCCAACGTAATCTTTAAGATTATCATTATTAATTTCAACTTTGACACTATCTGGAACTAAAAGTCTCGAAGTAGTTTCCTCTTTCTCATTTGCTTTATTTTCGGATTTAACAGAACTTTCAATTTTAACAGCATCTTGAGATTGTGCTTGATATGCAGCAGATGTTCCATCTCCTCCAGAAAAGCTTAAACTTGAACTTTCTCCAAGTATTTTATCCTTAAGAGAATTTGTTTCGGTATTATGCTCATTTTTGTTATTTTCAATGGTTTCCCTATCAAAATCAATTTTTTCAATACCTCCTTCATTCACTTCTTCATCTACTGCTTTAACTTCAGATTTTTCAACAGTTTCCTCAACTAGTTCAGTTTCCGGTTCAATTTCAGGCTCAATTTCTTTAACAATATTCAAAGCGGATTTTCTATAAATTTTCTCAATTTGCTTTTTCAAATTTCTAACACCATTTTCTCTACAATAATGGTTCACAATAGTCCTTATAGCATCTTCTGTCAACTTAACATTAGCATTTTCTAAACCTGCTTCCTTTTTGGCAATTGGATCTAAATAATCCTTGGCGATTTGTATTTTTTCCTCGGCTATATATCCAGATAATTGGATAACTTCCATTCTATCCAATAATGCTGGAGGAATAGTGCTTAAAGTATTAGCAGTGCAAACAAATAAAATTTTGGATAAATCAACAGGCAAATCAAGATAAGTGTCTAAAAATGCATTGTTTTGTTGAGGATCTAATACTTCTAATAATGCAGCAGATGGATCACCATGACTATTTGAATAGCCCAATTTATCAATCTCATCAATTAAAATCAAAGGATTTTGAGACTGTGTTTGTTTTAACGACTGAACAATTTTACCTGGCAAAGCACCAACATAAGTTCTTCTGTGACCTTTAATTTCAGCAACATCATATAAACCACCAACAGAAAATCTTGCAAATTTTCTGTTCAATGCTTTTGCAATGGATTTACCAACGGATGTTTTACCAACACCTGGAGGGCCAACCAAACAAATAATTTTCCCATCAACAGAACCTAAAAGTTTACCAACAGCAATAAATTCTAAAATTCTATCTTTGACACTTTTCAAACCATAATGATCTTTATCCAAAGAAGTGATTGCAGATTTAATATTAAATTCGTCGGGTGTTGTAACACCCCATGGAATTTGGGTTAACCATTCCAAATAATTTCTAATAAGTCCAAATTCGGAGGATGAGGAGTCAGTTAGTTTTAATTTTTGCTGCTCTTCATCAATGACTTTTTGAACTGCTTCTGGGACTGTTAATTTTTCCAATCTTTTCCTGAATTTTTCAATTAGATTTGTTTTTTCATCAGCTGGAACCTCGGGATCATTTGAACTTGAACGTTTCATGCTTATAGGTTTTTTATTGAAATTGCTTTCCATTATTGCCCTCATTTTCCTGTTTATTTCCAATTCATTGTTTGCAACAGTTATTTCATAAGTTAATAAAATCAAGACTTTTTTCAATCTTTCATAGATATCTAAAGTTTCCAAGATATCTTGGATTTCGGTCTTATCGCCAGAAACTAAGTTTCCAATAGTATCAGCAAATCTTCCAGGCTCGTTTCTTAATTCAGAAGAATTTACAAACAAATTTGTATGCCTGTTGGGAGAAAAAATTGAAATTTCTTCAATGGCTTTAACGATTTGGTTAATATAAGCTCTAATTAATGGGGAATTTGAATTGAATTCAAAATCCTTTAAAGGAGAAACAGATACTAGAGAGACTGGATAATTTGATAAGAATCTTGAAGGATTTTCGATTTCTAGTTCATCTAATTTTTTCAAGATTCTTTTTTTCTTTTCATCAATAAAGTTATTATTATGGTCCTCGATACCAGTCAAGTGGATAGAGGATTTATCAACAATATTTGAAGATTGGTCTAACTTTTTTAAAGATTTGCCTTCTTTTTTCAAATCTTTTATAACTTGGTTTTCGATTAATTTTAAGGTATCGAATTTTTGTAATTCAATTTGATTTAAGGTTTTAATAGGAAACAAGTTGTTGAGTCTAACCCTTGCATTTATGTATAGGATTAGTTGACATTGAGAGTGATTAGAATAAATGATTTGAGTAATTTTAGCGACAGTACCAATGTGATAAATTTCATCACTACTGTTGATAGTATCCTTACTTAAATCGATGTTTGAGTTATTATTATTATTGCCGCTATTGTTTGTTAAATTATTTGCTAAAGCGTTAAAAATGTTATTGTTATTAGAGGCCAGAGAGTTGTTCATTCTTTGAGAAGTATTATTGTTGTTGACAAAAGTGGAGCTGTTGTTATCATAGGAATTCTTTCTAAAAGAAAATAAGGTTATATAAGGTTTCTTCCTTTGTTGGATTTCTTGAACAGCATCTATAACTTTTGGATCAGTGATTATTATTGTTGTGTAACTTCCAGGTAATAAAGGTCTTCCATCGATAGGTACAGCTAACATTTGAGGGTAAATGTCAAATGAAGAGTTTGAGTTATTATCGTTGGAGGAGGAAGAAGATGGAGATGAGGGCGAGGAGGAGGAAGAATCTGGGGTGGAAGCAGTGGAACTGGAATTTGAGGTTAAAGTGGTGGATATATTTGAATTATTTTCTATGTTTTTTTTAGGTCTACCTGGGCCCTTTTTAATATTGTTAGTTGGATTGATTGATTTTTGAATTTGGTCATTGATTTGGTCTTTAATGTGATTTTCTATATTTTTTTCAATGTCTAAATTATCGATTTCTGGGTTATTTTCAATTTCAATGTGATTTTTGATATTATTATGGCTATCTTTTACGATATCATTGTCATGATCGATATCGTTGTCGTTGTCGTTGTCATTTGGAATATTGTCATTGTTTCGGTTATCAAGTTTAAGATTGGATAGCTGATTTGATTTAAAGCGATTAATCAAGCTACTATGGTTAGAGTTGACGACATTTTGGCTGTTCTTGGTAGTATAATAGGATTGGAGCAAGAGTTTATTGCTTTGGTTGTAATTGTAGTTTGGGTTGTTGAGATTTATACAATTTGAATCTTTCGATAAAGCAAGATTCAAAGTGCTACTGAATCTTGAAGTAAACCTGGAAGAAAGTAGTTTATTCAAAATCAAGGAATTCTTATGGGAGCAGTTCTTGGTAGTAAACATGGTGAAAGAAGAAGCAAGACGGGCAGCAGGGCTGTGGAAGCAGAAGCAGTACAATCGACACTACACCGGGAGCTGAGCTGTTGGAGGAGAGGTGGAAGAAGCAGAGGAAGCAGAAGAGGCAAAGGAAGCAGAAGAAGCAGAGCGAAATGGTGTCGAACGAGAAGAAAGTGGCGACTGCCAACAGGCCGCGATTGGCGGGCGCACATTGCCGACACACCTTCGGCGCCGGCCGCGCCCGCTACATTTTCGCGCGTAGCGACACCCTCAGCGCTGGTCCGCAGAGGCACCACGGCAGAGGTACCACCACCGGAAAGGTACAGGGTAAAAGTATACACTAAAGGTCTGAGATGTAAATTATAGCCGGAAGAAGAATAGAAACGTATATAGCGACGCGTGGCGTCAGTGATAGTAGATGTTGTGGTCGTTGGGGTTGTCGGGCATCGGATTGATCTCGCCCATCTCGTCCATCTCGTCCATGTTGTTGAGGTTGCCAAGGTTGCCCATATTGTTGAGATTGTTCATGTTGTTCATGCTGCCCATGTTGCTCATGCTGCCGAGATTGCCTATATTGTTGATACCGCCCATGTTGCTCATGTTGGCCATATTGTTTATGTTTCCCATGCTGCCCATGTTACTAATATTGCTCATGTTACTAATATTGCTCATGTTGCTTATATTGTTCATGTTATTCATATTGCCCATGCTATTGATATTTCCCATGCTATTGATATTAGCAAGGTTATTGATATCATAGTTTTCAGTTAGCATATTCAAATTTGACAAATTGTTTACGTCGAAATTGTTATTGAAGTCATTGACATTAATGAATTCATTGCCATTGGAATTAAACGCATTGAAATCTTGAGCATTGCTACCGGCACTACTATTAGTATTACGATTGTTATTACTGTTATTGTTAGTATTATTATTAGTAGCAGCAGCAATAGCAGTAGTAGGAATATTAGAAGTGCTAGAATTATGATTAACGCTGTTATTAGCATTATTAGCATTATTAGCATTATTGAGATTATTAAGATTATTAAGATTGTTATTTGGATCATTGAGGTTACTATTGTGTGTAATATTATTACGATTATTGTTATTAGTGGTATGTGAACTCATACTCTCGTGATTGTTATTCTTCATTGAAATACTATTTTCATTATCACTATCATTAATACTGTTCATAGTATTCATAGTATGGATGTTATGAAGAGTATTATCGTTGATATTATCATCATCTTCATTTATACCAATAATGTTGTCGCCTATTATATCTGGTCTTGGTTGAATATCAAGCTGTTTATCGCTATTAAGATCAATACTATCGCCCGTTTCAATATTGTTCATCTGATTGTCGTGATTACTTCCAGGAACCGCACCGTTCAAAGAAGTATTATCATTTTCGTTATCGTTATCATTATCGTTATCATTGTCATTGTCATTGTCATTGTCATTGTCATTATCATTATCATTATCATTATCATTATCGTTGTCATTGTCGTTATTTGAATTAATAAGTCTTGTAATGTTCGGAGAAGATCCTGTAGCAACTTTACCACCACTATTATTCATCATGCTGTTATTCAAACCCTTGTTATTAGAGCTCTTGTTTCTCTTTCTAGTCTCACCTCTCTCCTGTTTTATCGCTTGTTGTTCTCGGTATTTTGCCAAATAAATCTTCAAAACTTCAGCATAGTTTTCAAAACCAAGGTTGGTCATGGCAAACAAAATATCTTCCCCATTGATAGTCTTTCTCTTCTCAGCCAAACACTTATCACTGGCTTCACTAGTGATAAAGCTGATAAACTCAGAAACACATTCTTGCATACACTCTTTGGCGTCTTTCGAGACCTTAGCGGTTCGAGGTAAAGTGCCCTTCATTAATCTGGCAACATTGGCAATGGGAAGCCATCTGTCCTGTTCTCTAAGCTCTGTTTCATGGCCTGCGCCGGCCGAACCTGAAGAAGAAGGTTTGGAATCCATCTCTGCTGCTTTCTCTAACTCCACCTCCTCGTTAATCTCTTCAGCTGCCATCCTCTTGGTGATAAACAAAAAAAGAAAAGTCATATTTGGTCAGGTGATGTTACATTATGATGCTTCAAATTTCGTAATAGCAAAGCAGTAATCACCCACATGGTACTACGCACGTTACTGTATATATTTACACTTCTACGCTTTCATATGCACTGTGCAAATATATATACAGTATTTTACATGTAGCTGAATGGTATTGCCGTACAACTACCAGCGCTGCGGTTTGTAACCAGTTGCTTTTCCAGACTGCTGGTTTTCTACGTGTTTGAACCTAAAAATCCAAACCAGGTCGATCTGGCTGATTATATCATTGCACTTTCAACAAATTGTATAAAATTGTCAAAATCATAGAGGTTATAAACATTCAACACACTGTTTCTGGGTGCTTTACTTTATCTATTTGCCTGGGAGTCTTAATAGTGATTTTGATTCACAATCAGCTGCTTTTTTTATTCCTAATTATGCTGCCTATCTGCTAGCATTTTCTTCTGTCTATCATCCAGCAATCAATTCATAAAACAACCCATAATGATCTCTAATATCAACAAATCTAATTCAAATGTTAATTCAAATGTTAATATAAACTACCATAATAACAAAGACTCTTGTCTAACCCCTCTACCAACTAATGCTCTTTCTAATTTGATAAAATACACCATTTTTAGCAATGTTTTTTTCAAAGTCATCAACTTTACTTTCAATCAATTTATATTAAAACTAATAACTCCAACCTCTTTGGGTTTTAATGTTTACTTGGAATTCCTAATAAAATCAATTTTGTTTTTTAGCAGAGAGGCTATTAGAATTTCAATCCAAAGAATTAACAATAATACCAGCAGCAATACCATCAACAATACCAATACCAATACCAATAACAGTACTACCACCACAACTCATGATATCACCAATGTCAAATCTTCATATAATAACAGAAATAACAAAAACAATAAAAAAATATATTTTGGAACTGAATTTGCAACTTATCAAAGTATAATAAACTTATCCTACATCCCATTATTCATTGGTTTGTTTTTAACTCTAATAATCTTAATATGGCAAAGTAATAAGCTTTACTTGTATTTAAATTTCGATTTGACTTTTTTTATTTTATTGATTATACTAATTTTCACTTCCTCAATACTAGAGTTATTATCGGAACCATTTTATAATTTAAATCAATTTAAATTGAATTTCAAAATCAAATCAAAATTTGAAAGCACTTCTCTAACTCTAAATTGTTTAGTTAATTACATATTGATTTATTATTTCAAATTTTATTATTTACCCAATGATCTTCTCAATGACAAAAACAATAATAGCAATAATGGTGAATTTCAGAAATATGTGGTCTTAAGTTTTGTTTTAGGCAAGTTTGTCTATTCTTTGTCAATTTACTCTCTCTATTTTTTCAACTACAAATTATCCTTTACTAAAAATTATAATTACATTCAATATACTTATAATCTTAAAAATATCAATGTTAATAACAACTCTCCTAATTATAACAGAAGCATCAAATTCCCCTCGCTTTTTTTAACAAGAATTTATAAACTAAACTCAAAATTAATTGATAGTTATCCTTCAATGTATTCAATTAGCTCTTACTCTTCAAAAAATACAACCAAAAAACAAAAATTAAATAAAAAAAATTCAAATCCAAACTTGAATTTGAACAATAGCTTAAATAACAAGCTATATTCAGAATCCTTTTATTACCTTGATCCGGTGGTTTTCAATCATTGGAAATCGGTTTTTTCTCAATTTTGTTTCAAACACTTTTTGACTGAAGGTGATACTTTTATTATAAACTCTTTTTGTTCCTTGAATGATCAAGGTATCTATTCTTTAATCTTAAATTATGGTTCTTTATTGACAAGATTTATTTATTTACCGATAGAAGAAAGTTTAAGAATCTATTTAACTAAATTGTTAAAATCTAATATAAATACTTCAAATAATGATATTATCAAAACCGTCAACACCAATAAAACCCATGATATTATTAATGGTATAAATAAAAAAAGTTTGGATTTAGATATTGATTCTGGTACTGAGACTGACATTGAGACTGATACTGATACTGATACCGAAATGCCCATGCCCATTGATTCCGATTTAGACCCAAACTTGAATCTGATTAATAAGAATCTTAATAAAAATGATGAACCAATTGTTCCTTTAGATAATTTAAAAGAGTCTTGGAGACTACTAATAATTTTGTTGAAATTCTATTATTATTTATCTTTCATAATAATAATCTTTGGGTATTTTAATTCGTTTTTCTTATTAAAACTAATTTTATCAGGTAATAATTCCAATAAAGACGATTCAAACTCCTGGCTAAATTCTTCAATTTCAAAGGCAATGCCTATTTATTGCTTATATTTGCCATTTTTATCAATTAATGGAATATTTGAAGCTTTTTTTCAATCGACTGCAAACTCTAAAAAAATTAATTACTATTCATATTTTCTTTTACTTTCTTCCATCCTTTATCTTGTTTTTGCTTATTTTTTAGTCGTTATATTAGATTTTAAATTAGTTGGTTTAATTTTAGCCAACATTTTTAATATGTCTCTAAGAATCCTTTTTTGTTCAATTTTTATTTTAAATTTTTTTCAAAATCATCTCAAATATTATAATTTAAACTTATCAAAATTAAACATTGTTTTCAAAAGATTTTCAGCAAATAGTATTACTAGTATTAGTCATGATAACAATACTAATAAATCATTAAGAGAGAAACAATCAAACCATAATAACTTCAACTATAGCCATAGTAATAGCCATGTCCACCAAAATTCGAATTCAATGCATTTAATTGGTTCGATCACCGAGGAATCAATTGAAAATTATTATACTGATGAAAAAAATCACTTAAATGAAAATAGTTTAGAAAATTTCAAATCATCTTCAACTTCTGTTCCTTCAACTCCATCAAATCTAGAATTTACAAGAAAAATACATTCTCCTAGAAAAAAAAATAGATTTATTAGGACTGATAACCATACTTCTAAACTCAACTTAAATATGCGCAATTCTTTCAAAATAGAAACTAAAAACAAGATAAATAATAGTTATAGTAATAATGATGTAATTTATGATCCTGATTCTTTAGTTGTTAAATCATACAAGATAATTAATAATTTTAAAAAGTTCAGCTTGTTTACTTTTATGATTTTTTTAATTCAATATAAAATTTTATCGTTTACAGAAAATTTTAGAAATTTATTTAAAAGTGGTTTTTTGGGACTAATTTACCTTTTAATAATTCTTTTAAATGAAAAAGACATACTATTTTTGTGTGTTGACAATAAGAAGTTTAATAAGGTTTTCTTTGAGAATAAATTTATCAAGATTTTTACCAATGTTAAAAATAAATTTAAAACCAAATGGAATAAAGCTAAAATTGATAATAATAAAAAAAATGATGATAGTAATAAGAGAAGTACAATAAGGAAAAGCTATCAAAAGAAAAGAAAAAATAGCAATTTGATTCTCTAATAATCCCGATTATAATTACGATTGTGGTAGTAGCTTATTGGTTATGCACCATAAAGTCCTAGTTTTCATCTTTGATTTTTAATAACAAATTTCAACAATTGTCATTTTAGCTTTTTATTATCTATTTTAATAGCTATGTTTAGAGTCTTTCTATTCTATTTCTTTCTTATTTTAATTTATATTAAAATTTTTGTATTAGTAATTAATAAATGCATATATACACTCATCATTTATTTTAAAGGTTTCAGAAAATGGCTGATCTAATATTTACACTAAAAACATCTATAATATATAAAAAATGAATCGAAATGGTATCAATTTAGTTGAGTATAATTAATTCATTATTCATCCCATCCATCTTTCCATCTCTTTTTCCACAATTCACATTTAAATTTTGGTTTACCTAATTTAATATTCACACTATTATGGGCATTACATAACCATTTACCAAAATCATCTTGAGTCATTACTTTTGGTTCATTCTTTTTAATAAAAGACTGGAAATCTTTACCACAATACCAACATGGATAGATTTTAGCAAATATATTCAAAAAAGTTTTCATCTCATTTTGTTGTTCAATTGAAGGTTTTTCAGGATATGCTGCAGCAATGGTATGCAACAAAGTCCATGAATGATTTCCCAATTTTGTCACATCTGGGGGATATTCCTTCTGATATGGGTATGGTGAATCTGCACTTTTACTAGCCTCTTTTGGTGAATCATTAGGTATAGCCAGAGAGGGCTTTGGAGTTGGAATATTCACTTTAGTTCCATGAGTTGCCATTTGAAAGTCCAATAGAGTGTTGCAAGTACGACATCTGGATAATGATATACGCAACAGTTTTTGTAGTTTTTGAAATGTTAGTTGTCTTTGTGTTTTTGCTGTTGATTTATCATTGATATTTCGATTGTTAGTCGACTTACGGTTTGCCATTCTCATCATATATGATTTTTCTCCCAGAAGAGCCATATACTGGCTTTGAGTCCTGCCTTTCCTGCACTTCCTGTGTCATTTTCCAATGAACAAAAACAAAAACAACGACAAATAACTGAGGCTAATGATAACAAGCTATTCTGTCAGTGATGGGAGATGTTTCCAAAATGGTTTAAGTGGTATTATAAATCAAAACAGAGAACCTCTTTTTTGCTTTGTAGACCTCAGTAAAAGCGCCATCCACCAGCTGCTAGATCCACCTCTTGATTCGAAACCAAATCTGTGGGTTTTTTCAACAAGAAAACTGGCCTAAAAGAAACCATCAAAAACATTTTCGACTTTATTTGATATATCTGAAATTGGGAAAGTGCCAAAATGCTAAGGTCTGGAGGCTCAATTTCCAGACTATCTCGAGGAAACAATAGCTTAAGGTTGTTGTACTGCTTAACTGCTACAGTTCATGGAATTTTTTATCGGAAATCTTATCCCACGCTGTTTTCTGTTTTTAGATATAACTCCAACACTGCTGATCTGAAAAAACGGAAGGTCAAAAAGAAAACAGTATGGATTTCCATTAATGATTTACCTGAAATTATGGAAGAACAGAAGGAATTAGATTCCTCCAAACAAGAGTTATTAGCATGCGAAATTCAAGAACTTGTTTTTAACACCAAAAATGTTAATGATAGTGCTAGTGCTTATCAGCCTAATGAAAAAAATGATGCTCAAATCCCTGATGATAGAACTGTTTATAGTTCAGAAAATACAACTAATTTGCGTTATAGTGCTACTTTGCAGTCAATTAGAGATATGATGGATGAGCATCCAGATAAGATTGTTCTCACTGAAGTTGGTTCATTTTATGAGATATATTTTGAAAGTGCTGAAGAATATGCATCAATCTTGAATTTGAAGTTAGCTTCTAAAACTCACTCAGTTAAAGATAAAATAACTGATAAAGTTGTAAAAGTTGAAAAAGTTGCTTTATCGGGTTTTCCTGCTTTTACATTGAATAAGTATTTGGATATTTTAGTAAATGAACTAAATAAAACTGTTGTTCTAGTGAATCAGTATATTACAGATATAAATCTAAGTAGAAATACAAACATTAAGACAATCAATCGAAAAATTTACAGAATTATAACTCCAGGAACAATCATTGATGAAAGTTTGATTAAAAAAGATGAAAATAATTATATTTGTGCAATAAAGCTTCCCTCAGAAACGACATTTAATAAAAATGATATATCCCCTACAACTAAAATCGGTTTAGCTTGGTGTGATATTTCAACTTCAAAGTTTTTTTTTGAAGAAACCGATTTTGGCAATTTAATTAATGAGTTAGAAAGAATTAATCCAAAGGAGATTATAATTAACTCAAAAATAGAACAATTCAAAATTGCATCTGGAAAAGTTTTTTTAAATGACTTAAATAATTTAAATCGTTATAATATTAGTTATTTTGATACCCACAAACACGTTAAAGATGTATCGAATTATTATTCAATGTTTGAATTATCTTCAACTAATGATGATTCAATTGCGTTTATTTTCAAAGATGTTAAACAAAATTTAAAATACGCTTCAACAATTTTATTATCTTATATTCGATATCACTTCCCAATTGATTATGAATTCAATCTATCAAAACCAATTGAACAAATTCCTGATAAATATTTATTGATTGATTCAAGAGCTAGGAAATCATTAGAATTGAAAGAAACTTATAGAGATCAAAAAGTTTTGGGTTCATTATTTTTTACAATTAGAAAAACCATAACACCATCAGGCTCAAGATTGCTAAGTGATTGGATTAGTTCTCCTTTATGTAATAAAAAAATGATTAAAAAAAGACTAAATTTAGTAGAATGTTTTTATAAAAGAAATCTTTTATTGGATTCAATATTGCCAATTTTACGAAAATATGGCAGAACTGATATCTCAAGAATTTTGGTTAATTTAACTTTTTTTAGCAACGGATTGGTTAACGATATAAATTCGAATTTTAATTTATCGAAATTAAATTCAAATCTCTCATTAAATTCTGATCCAAATATCAAATTAGGTACAAATTTTATTTCATTACTAACAGGATTGAAATATATAAGTGAAATTAAACGACATTTAATTTCTTTTTCAAAAGAAGTGAAAAAGGATGGGAAAGTTTTAAAGAGTTTAATTGATGATATTCAGATTCCTGAAAATTTAGTTGAATTAATTGAAGAAATTATTGATGTTGACAGTTTGATAAAAACAAAGCAAATAGAAGAAAAAAATCAAAACGATAGTTTTATTGAAGAAACTGATAATTATATTGAAAATGAAAATGAAAGTGAAAACAAGATTCAAAATGATATTGAAACTGAAAATGAATATTCAAATCTGCAAACTGGTTTAGAGGCAAAATTGGGTAAAAATGATAATGGCGATCAATTTTCAAATTTATTATGGATAATTAAACCTAATTTCAAAAATGAGAAATTATCAAAGTTGTCTGAATTACATGAAAAATTGAAATTGATGTTAAATAAAAAGGATGAATTGTTTTTTAAATATTCAAATTTAAAGCATAATTATGAAAACATTAAAAAAATTGAAATAAAAATTGAGGAAGATTTACCAATTGTTTTAATGGTATTTAAAAATCGAAAGATCTCAACTAGTTCTTTAGAATTTGAATTAACTAAAAAGGAATTTAAAATGGAACACTTGGTTAAGGATTTTAAGTTAACTAAATGGTTCACTACTGAAGAATGGTCAAATATTGGAATCAAAATTATCAAAATAGTCAAAGATATTAAAATGGAAGAAAAGTTAATATTATTAGAAATTCGGAAAGAGGTTTTATTAAAAAGCGAAGATCTTAAAAGATGCAGTTATATAATCGATGAAATTGACATACTAATTTCTTTTGCTAGATTAGCAAAAGAATTTGGGCTAATCAAGCCTGAAATCGTGAATGAAAATGTTTTTGATATTAGGAGAGGAAGACATATATCAGTTGAGGCCTCTTTACAAAAAAAGTCGATTGAATTTATCTCAAATGACTGTTTTTTAGATACAAAACTGGGCAGTTTAGGATATATAATCTCTGGACCAAACATGGGTGGTAAAAGCACATATTTAAGACAGATTGCTATCATCTGTATTATGGCACAAATAGGTTCTTTTGTTTCAGCAGATTACGCTAAGATTGGACTAGTAGATAAAATATTTACTCGAATTGGATCAGCAGATGATATTTCTAACAACCAAAGCACATTTATGGTTGAAATGAGAGAAACAAGTCTTAGTTTGAATTATTCAACTCCTAGATCACTAATTATTTTAGATGAGATTGGCAGAGGCACTACAACCAATGAAGGCATTTCCATTGCTTATGGAATATTGAAATACTTGGTCAATATCAAGAAATGTCGTTTTTTGTTTGCATCACATTTCGTGAACGAAATTGATTATTTGATTAAAAAAGATCTCAACAACAAAGAAAGAATACAGGAAAGTTTGGAATTTAAACACACTAATTATGTTCAAAATGACAATGGAAAGGGATATTACGATCGAGAATTGAAAGATGGTATTTGCAAATATTCCTATGCAGATACAGTTGCTCAAGATGCTGGAATGCCTGAGTATGTTATTGAGATATCCAAAGAAGCTTATAAGACCCTTGAGTCTCAGCGAGCTGATCAAATAACTTAGATGCTGTTATGAAAGATTATTTCATGACATATTGATGGTAATTCTGAAGTTTTAAACTTTTAAATTGGAGTTTTGGAATAGTCTTTAGAGCAGAAATAAATGAGAGTGTCTCCATTTTTGATTTACTGTTTTTTTTGAATTCTTTTGAAGATAATTCAAAAAAAAGGTATGTTTAAAAGATGGCTATCCAGATCATGAGGACATTGCTTTCACTGATAACAATAATTTTCAAAATGCCATTACTTATTTCTATGATTTGAATAAAGGTAAGAATTAAAACTGGATTTAAATTTTTTTAATATTTTTTTATTTTATTGTAATTTTGTGTTATATAATTGGGGTGTAATTAAAAAAAGAGAGTAGGCAATAGATTGTAGCTAAAAAATGAAACCAGAAAAAAAAAATGGTAAATAGATTAAATTAAAAATTGGGATTATAAAGTGGTAAGTAAATAGTAAGATTGTGGAATTTTAGAATTGAAGAAAAAGTAAGTTGAGAAATTGAGAAGTTAAGATACAACTGCTAGAACAAACAAGAACAAAATGATTGATAATACTAATAATACTATACAACTGAATTTTTTCTTTTTCTTTTGATAATTATCAGCTTTAGTTAATTCGTTTGAAGCATTTTGAGTATTATCAGAGTAATTTATAATGTTATTTTCAACAGTATCAATTTTTAAACCTTGTTCTTGTACTAGAGAAGATAAATCTTTAAAGATAGCATTGATTTCCTGTACACCGTTATGAATAGTTGATAGTTCATCGTTTCTTTGTTGGACTAATAAAGAGTGATAATCTAATTCATATTGGGAAACATCTTGATCGTATTGTTGTTTCAATTGTTGTTGTTGTTGTTGCTGTTCTTGTAATAAAGGAGTTGATTCAGTGTTTGAAGTTTTAATTGATTCAAGGTCATTTTGGTTTTGTATTAGAAGATTATTTTGTAAAGATCTTGATTTTGATTTTGAGTTTTCATTTACAATTTCGTTTAATATTACTGAATTTTTTCTTTCATTATAATTTCTTTTGATTTTGTTAAAGTCTTGATTTAAATGCGTTAATTCCTTTTGCAATTTTGATATTATTAGTAGCTGAGAGTTTGTGCTATTTGAAGCAGTTTTATTGTTATTGTTGTTATTATTGATAATTTGCAAATCAAATAGTAGCTTTTTACAATTATTTAGATTTTCCTCAGAGCTTTTCAAGTAAGTTTCAATTAAGTTTCTAAGATTGATATTGTCTCTCTTTGTGCCCAATTGGTTATTCAATCTTTCTAGATGAGTAATATTATTGGCGAACTCGTTTAATAAATTTGACACTCTTGAAATGATGTTTGAATTGTTATTGATTAAAAAAGCATTGCTATCAACATTAGCGTTGGTGTTTTGGGTAGCCGGATCAATTGAGGTCTGTGGATTAGCAGCATTGGATTTCTTGCTATTGAATATGATTTGTTTGCTTAAAATAGTAGAGTTGTTTCCCAAGGGTTTGTGCTGGGCCTCAATATCTAAATCAGCAAAGGACATAATGAAGCAGCAGTAAGGAGAAATAAGTGCAACAAAGTGAATAGAAGAACAAAAATGCTAAGATCTGTTACTCACCACAAGGACCAGATAAAGGAGACAGTACGAGCAGCAGAGAAAGAAACATTCAGTTGTCTGTGAAGAGTCTTATCTTTTCTGCTCTGTTTCACTCGCAGTTTCTCGACAAGAACATTCCCAAAGAAGTCTTCTACCCAAAAAAGCGTTATTCGCCCAAAGAGGCAGCTCAAACATTACCTGATGCGGAAATATGTCAAATTACATTTTCACGTGATAGAATGCATTTTATTACTTGAATCTGCAACACTGCGTCAGCGTGACGGCATTGGCAAAGCGGGTAAAAATAGCAGAGAAATAGCAGAGAAAACGGTCTTGTGTTTTCGTGCGCCTTTCTCAGCGCTTTTCTTCTGGTCTTGGAAAGGTGATCCTTTTCTATGGCCTTGAAAAGAGGCTGTTCTGACGAGTCCGCTCCCTACAACACCAGGAGTGCTGCAGCTGCACTTTTGCAAACTCGCTTTTAGACCGTCTAGATCTTGCTCAAATGATTTGCTGGATTCCACTTCTACAGAATCTACCCGTGAGTGTACTGTTTGAACTGAGGAACATCTGCTGCTATTTGCTGTTGGATTGCAGTGATGGAGGGTCCTTCCACAAGCCCCCCCCCGCGCTGCGTGATGCGCATCTGCTGCGCTCGCACTCCAGAATCAGGATTTCCCTGAATTTAGAGTTGAAACTACTGTAGAAACTGCAATTCTCCTTCTTTGTATATATAAACATCCAGACTTTTGTCAGTGCGAACATATTTATTGACTTGTTTCTATTCCATTCTCCTTTCCTCTCTTTTCTCTATACAGGATTAATTATCAATTTCAAATCAAATTAAACTAGTTTGAAATCGGTTTAAAATCATTACAGAAACAATTGTTTCAATTTCAACGTGACTACTTTATTATTTACTACTTTATAAAGCGAATCTTTTTCACTCCAAAAATTAAACAGTCAACTGTCCAAGTGAGAGAAAACAAGAATGATTATTCCAAGTGAATTTTTAAGCTCAAAGGAAATACTATGTCCTAATAGATTGTTATTATTGGCAAGAGATGTAGCGGATGCTGTTGATGGTGTTGAAGATGCTTACAATGACACTGTTTCAACTGCTAAATCCTTTCAAAGTTGGGACACATGTATGGATAATAATGTTTGCAAATGGGTTGCAATTGTTGGGATTATATTGGCATCCTTATTGGTGATATGGCTTTTATCGACTTTGATCCAAGTCATCTGTTGCGGTGCAACTTGTATAGGCGCTTTATGTTGCTGTTTCTTCAAATGTTGTTCATGTTGTTGTCCCTCAAAATCCAAAAATCGTGATGTTAGTGATGGCAACCAACAATTTTCAAACTTCTTCAATAAACAAAAAGTCGCCAAATTTTCTCCATTGGCTAATCCGAACATGTATCCTCCAAAACAAGAAACTCCAAATTACTATGAACAATTAAATGGCGATTCCCAAAATGCTCCTCAAGATTTGAATGATCCTTATGATAAAAATTCTTTTAATAACTATCCAAATAACGCTTATGAAAAAAGTGATACTTCTTATATTGGAAATCCAAACTATCCTTCTCACAACAACAATAACAATAACAACAACAATAACAATAACAATAACAATAACAATAATGCCCAACTAGGCTTGAATTCTGATTACTACACTCAACCTCCAGTAGAAATGGCTTCCTTTCCAAATCAACCTGGAGCTCAATATCAAAATCAACATCAAAATCAAGGCCATACTCATTTTTAATAAATGATCCACAATTAGTTCATAACTGATTTATAATTTACTTTTTTTCATATCAACTATTTTATTTTCTTTTTCGGTTGTTTTTTTGTTGATCCGGTTTTTCCCAACTTATTTTCTTATTTTTTGTTTTTTGCACTTCATTCAGTCTTCCTTGTTTTATTTTTCTATTTTTCCTATTTTTCTCTTTCTATTTTTCTCTTTCTATTTTTCTATTTTGTTATCATATCATATCATACCTTAGTATAGTTTATTTAACTGGTATATAGAGATCTGTGTATTCAATCAACTACCTTTATTTTATTTACTTATTAATTCTTTGCGCTCTAGCTCGTGACTCAAATCAGCCAATTAGAACCCTTAACGCTTATTTTGGTTTTTTTTTCATTATACCAGAAATTAAAAGTTAAACCAATCCAAAAAATAAAACAGTGGATGAGTATATACTTGGAATCACTACTCACTTTGCCACTTTGCTAATCAACTATTACAAAAAGAATCGTAAAAACAACACCATATCCAAAATGCTTGGTATTTCTTTCTCGACTTCATTTCTCAAATTTAATTCCATCTCTTCTCCCTTTCTTCTAATCACAAGAAACGCTTCAAAATATAAAATCAAAACACATAAGGGTGCTCAAAAAAGATGGATCAAAAATGGTTCTGGCACGTTCAAAAGAGGTCCTTCTGCCAGAAATCATGGTAACGCAGGTTGGACTCAAAATCTTTTAGCTAAAAAAGATCGTAAAGTGAAAGCAGGCACAAATGGTAGACATATTAACAGATTGAAAAGGCTCATGCCCTACTGATCAATGACTTCCAATTGTTGATTTGTCCATAATCCTTTCCTCATTTCTTTTATATCCTCTATTTCCTCTATTATATTATTTATATTACCTCTTCATAGTAATAAAAACTTGTTTATAGCGTCACGTGCCATCATGTATTCTATTAGGAATTTTCAGCTTTTTGAACTTTTATGACACCTCAGCGAGTGCGTTATATATAACCTGGTAATCTGTTCTTCATATCATATATTACTTTATCTCTGTTTCTGTATTAAGATATTTACATTTTCTCTATCTATTTTTCTTTCCCATTCTACTTAGTATAACTATAACTATAACTACAATTACCAATCATTTCAAAAATGGCCGATGGTTTTGGAAAGCTTACTGAAGCTCCAGTTGATTTTGTGAAAGAAGGAATAGTTTTCGTCAAGAAATGTACAAAACCTGATAAGAAAGAATACTTGAAAATTATACAAGCTGTTGGTATTGGTTTTATCATGATGGGTGTTGTAGGTTATGGTGTCAAATTAATTCATATTCCAATTCGTGCTTTAATTGTCTAATCCTAAATTAAGATTTTTTAATTATCAATATTAGCAACATTACCAAAATTATTAATAATTTCAAGTTTCAATTATGGAAAATCGTAAAATCATCAATAATCTTTTTTTATTTCATTTATTTTTATTTTTGTCTTATCCTTATTTTATCCTTATTTATATGGGTTTATTTTTTTTTTTTTGCCTCTTTTCAGTTAGTTTTAAATTTCTAAAATGTATATTATAAGTTGTTTTTTTTTTCATTATTAATACTATTAATATGATTGTCAAAATGGTTATATTATTATTATTTTAGTAAAAGAGCTATATATTGTAAATGTTTTTTGCGATGTAAGGCTGGAAATTAATCAGTTAATCAAATATTCATTCATTCATTCAATCTATTAATCATGGGATCCAAATACCAAATTCAGTAACCTTAATAAGATTTATGACAAATCAATTGAAAAAAAAATTGGAAAAAACACTTATTTCAACGTATAAATTCGTTCAATTTGCTCTGTTATTATTTTTGTTACTTTTCAGATTTGATTTTCGTATATAAACACACGTATATACATATAACTTCAGGCCATTATACTACAATAGCATGTCAGTCAAGGGAAGAATATTATGTTTACATGGGTTTGCCCAAACCGGAAAAATTTTTGCTGAAAAGTCTTCAGGTATTCGAAAATTATTGAAAAAGAAAAACTATGAAACAATATATATCGATGCTCCAATTAAATTGAAAATTAATGAGTTGCCATTCACTCCAACGACTATACCAGAAGACGAGAATTTTGGTTTTGCATGGTACCGGTTAAATGAAGGAAAAATCGAGGATTCAATCAATCTCATCAACAAAACCTTTCAAGAAAAGGGCCCATTTGATGGTATCATTGGCTTCTCTCAAGGTGCTGCTTTAGCATTTGTCTTTGCAAACCTATTTCATTCAAAGTTTCCCTCATTGAAATTCATAATGATGTTTTCCAGCTATTCTTTTTATGATGACGACTACCTCTCGAAACTAGATCCTAATCTTTACAGAGATTTATATTTGCAAAAATTAGGCCTACGAAGTATGCACATCTACGGAAAAAATGACAATGTTATTAAATCGCAGCTATCTATCAAGTTGGCCAATAACTATTGCGAAAAGGGAACAGCAACACTTTTCGAGCAGCCAGGAGGACATTTCATTCCAAACTCCAAGCCATTGTGCAGAGGATGGATAGAGTGGATTGAAGAAAGTATGAGCCAGTGATGCCAGTTCCGGCTTCATTCACCAAATTCCAGCATTACAGTATATAAGCAGCACAAGCAGCACAAGCAGCAAAAAAAGAACCAGCTTTCTGGATGTAGCCACGAATGCGGATCTTATGTCAGCAAACCCAGATTTGCATGAGCCCGCACATCCGGGGTTTTTTCACCTGATGCAATTTTCACTTTTTTTTTTGGTGTTGAGCAGCTTCTGCTTCCTCAGCTTCTGGATAACTGATCAGTCTTCGTTCTCGTATATGGGTAGTTTGATTTGCAACTAGGTGGAAGTAGAATGAATTGCTGATTTCTTGATTTTTATTCTATATGTTTAACACTATTAAAAGTTTCAATAGATCTCCTTTAACTAAAAAAATATTATTTTCAAATATTTTGTCTTCAAGTTTTACCAAGATTAATAACAGTTCTATTCATAATTTAAAATACACTTATAACACCAATTTTCCTTTTAACAGAATGGAACTAAACCATCAATCTAAAAGACCTTTGTCAACCACTGAAAGCGATTTGGCCACTTCAAAGAGATTGAAATTGCAATCCGAAAAGATAAATGGCAATGCCACTATCGATAACTCAACTCTAGATACCGAATCTGATTCCAATTCAATACAACTACACAAATCTCCGATATTGAACCCGCCATCTTCAAATATTAATATAAGCGACATCGATATCGCTGAACCAAACAACAACAACAACAATAGCAATATCATCATTAATGAAAACGACACTCCAATAAACCATGATACTAACATAATCACTCCAAAAAATAACTTGCCAGCAACCACAATAGATAACAACCCCCACTGGCAACAAACTATTGAAAGAATCGTCAAAAGTGTTGTTTCAATTCAATTCTCCCAAGTTTCTGCTTTTGATACTGAATCTGCCTGTTGTTCTCAAGCAACAGGTTTCATTGTCGATTCAAAACGTGGTATAATTCTAACAAATAGACATGTTGTGGGACCTGGCCCATTCTCTGGTTATGCAGTTTTTGATAATCACGAAGAAATTCCAGTCAAACCCATCTATAGAGATCCTGTTCATGATTTTGGTTTTTTACAGTTTGATCCAAACTTGGTCAAATACATGAAAGTTCAGCATCTCACTTTGAGACCTGACTTAGCAAAAGTTGGTGTGGAAATAAGAGTCGTTGGTAACGATAACGGTGAGAAATTATCCATTTTATCCGGTTTTATTTCAAGATTAAATAGAAATGCTCCTGACTATGGTTCTTTGACATATAACGATTTTAATACTGAATATATCCAAGCTGCTGCAAGCGCTTCTGGTGGTTCATCTGGTTCACCTGTTGTCAATATTGATGGACACGCTATTGCACTTCAAGCTGGGGGCTCAACAAATGCTTCTACTGATTTTTTTTTACCTGTCAACAGAGTCCTAAGAGCTTTAAATTGCATTCAAAAGAATATCCCAATCACTAGAGGAACAATCCAAGTAACTTGGATTCTTAAACCATTTGATGAATGCAGAAGATTAGGTTTATCTCCTGATTCTGAAGCCAGAATGAGAAGCTTATACCCAAACGCTATTGGTTTATTAGTTGCTGATATCATTCTACCTGAAGGTCCTGCTGATAAGTTAATCAAAGAAGGTGATACCTTGATTTCAATAAATGGCAAATCTATTTTCTCTTTTATTTCAGTTGATGAAATCTTAGATTCAAATGTGGATCAAAATATTGACATAGTGGTTCAAAGAAGTGGCAAAGATTTTTCTATCAATTGTAAAGTTCAAAATTTACATTCAATCACTCCAGATAGATACGTCCAAGTTTCAGGCGCTATTTTTCACACCTTGTCCTATCAAATGGCTAGAATGTTTGGCTTACCTGTTAAGGGTGTTTTTATTTGTTATGCTTCAGGTTCTTTTAGGAGATCCAATGATACTGGTTGGTTAATCGATTCTATTGATAATAAAGAAATCCCTGATTTAGATACTTTTATTGAAGTTATGAAATCTATACCGGATGGTGCAAGAGTTCCCTTTGTTTGCAGACATGTAACAGATATGCATTCTCCAAAAGTCAGAACCACTTATATTGATAGACATTGGTATAAAACTTTTAAGCTAGCAATTAGAAATGATGAATCTGGTTTATGGGATTTTGTTGATTTGGGTGATCCACTACCAATGGAAAAATTAAAACCTTTAAATGCAAAATTTATCGACTTACCATCGGATGAAGAAGGCGCTAGAAATTTATCAAGATCAATTGTTGGACTAAGTTCTCAATTTCCTATAACAATTGATTCATACTATTTTTCTGGAAGAAATGGCTCAGGTCTAATAATCGATGCTAAAAAAGGTTACGTTTTAACCTCAAGATATTTTGTTCCTCATGATTTGGGTAATTTCCATATAACTATTGCAGGCTCGATTATTGTTCCTGCAAAAGTTATATTTTTGCATCCTTTGTATAATTATGCTATTTTAAAATACGACCCTTCATTGGTTTTAGCTCCACTTCAAACTCCAAAATTTAGTGATGAACCTTTGAAAAGAGGTGAAAAGGTTTTATTTGTTGGCAATAATTTCAGCAGAGTGGCTTCCCAGGAAACAAGAATTACTGATATATCCCCTAATAATATGCCCAAAAATTCTTCTGCTCCACGTTACAGAGCATCAAATATCAAAGCCATTACTATTGATACAAATTTAAGTTCCAAATATGGGTCTGGTGTTTTATCGGATAAAGATGGAACTATTCGTGGTTTATGGCTTTCATGCTTGGGAGAGACGAGAGATGATGGATCTGATTCTGTATACCATGCAGGAATTGATGCAACCGATGCCTTGGACGTTATTAGAGCATTTCAAAACAGTGATGAAATTCCTAAAGTTAGAATCGTTGATGCAGAGGTTACAGAAATTCCACTTTCAAAATCAAGAATTATGGGAGTGCCTGAAGAATGGATAAGTAAATTGGAAAACGTTGAAGGAATTGATAGAATAAATTTTTTGACTGTTTCATCAATCACTTGTCCAAATTTTGAAGAAAGTGAAATAAAATCAGGACTAGAAATAGGGGATATATTGTTGGCAGTAAATGATAAATTAATTTCTAGTATTTCAGATTTCAAAGTTATGTTCACAACCGAAGAATTAAAATTCACAATTGTTAGAAAAAAGAAAGTTTCTAATATAAATGTCAAAACAGTTGAAATTGAAAATACTGATGATATAGTTATGTGGTGTGGAGCATTAATTCAAAAACCATTTCATGCAGTCAGACAATCAATGAAACAATTACCATCAGGAGTTTATATATCAAGTTTATCAGGCTGTAGTCCTGCCATGCATTATGGGTTGCATTCAACAAACTTCATTACACACGTTAATGAACAAAAGACATCTACAATGGAAGAATTTTTGAGAATTATAAAAGAAATTCCGGACAATACATATGTGAAAGTAAGATTGATATCATTTGACAATATCCCATTTGCATTATCTATAAAGACCAATTATCATTATTTTCCAACATTTGAACTTAAGAAAAACACAAAAGAAAATAAATGGCTTTCAATCAAGTGCAACAATACTGATAAAAAAGAAGAGATCAAAGAAATTAATGTTGATGTGAATGGCGATACGGAAATGAAATAAAATAATTTTATAGTATAAGCTTAAAAATAAATAAAAGAAAAATTGCAATTTTATTGATTTAATATTTGTCTTATTTATTGGCTATCATTATATTTATTTATAGATTACTTATTTTATGTATTTTATTTAATTTAATTGGTTTTTTAAAAAAGATGGATAGAGATAATTTTTTTATTTTTTGAAGTTATATTAAAATTACGTGCAAGACCAGGCTGAGAATCTAGAATATTAATATTTTGTATATAATATATTATTTTAAAACTATTTTTAATTTCAGACCATGAAATTATACAATTTATAAAACTTACATAAGATACACTGTAAACGTATATATTATTATTAGAAGCTGATTCGACAAACAAGTGTGTAAGAAAATTATTCAATTCGAAAGACAGAAATAATAGGCTTAGCAGTTTTATCGAGTGAATAGTAGCCGAATTCGACTGGACTGTTGTTGAGAATATACTGCATATAGCACAAATAATGCAACAGATTACAATAGATGCTTAACGAGATAAAAGCATAAAGCTAAAATATCAAAAATATACAGATTGGTTTGCAGCAGTTTTGTTTGCAGTAGTTTTAACTTGTATCTTTGGGCTATAACAGTTTATCTTCATAAAAAACTGAGGGAAAAAATACGAAACGAGAAAAGTTCTAGTTGAATTTCCTTTCAAGAGAATTATATAGTATAAAAAACAGACGATAAAGGATACAAAAATGATAGATAAGGAATTATTATTAAACAGGGCTAGGGTCTTCGCTATTTTTACTTGTTTCATTTTGATGACTTTGAATGTCATCGCCATTGTTATTTTCTTTATTTTCTTTATTTTCTTTGTTCTCGCACTCACTACTATCCTCGTCATTTTCCTCATCATTTTCGTCATTTTTCAAAACACCCCATTCTATCAACTTTGGGCTCTTGAGGATTTCCTTGATGGTTTTTACTCTTAAAGGTTTAAAAATAGCATTCTTGGAAAGGTCGTAGAATGGCTCAATCAAGAGGGCTATTGAAGTTTCATTTGCAATTTGGGATCTTGATTCTAGATCGTCGATATCGATATCTTGAAAAAGAACTTTTTCTAATTCATCAACATAAATGTCGATGATATGATAAGGAATTGAAGTCAAAATTTTTGGAGAACCGGATAATGGACCAAGTTTGTTATTTTTTTTGTCATTTTTGAACAAAGTGTTTAGATAATCCACAGTTAAGCTCCTATCATAGTTTTCTAATTTTAATCTTTTAAAGCAGGAATTGACAACATTTCTCAATAGCAAGTAAAATTTATCCATTCTCCACTGATCAATATTAGGCCATTCGTTTATAATTATCGACCAAAATGCGCCGACAAATTTGACAAAGGATTGCTTAGGAATAGTTTCGGAAAACAAATCACCTAGCAATCTGGCTAGTCTCTGCTGTGGTCTTGGTTTATCAGAAAACCACATTGAGTAGAACAACCCTTTCCATAAATGTTGATAATTGACAAACGACAAGGGCTTTGCGGTTTCGAGATATTTCTTCAAGACCTTGAAGGCAGCCTCTCTTGTAGGACGGTCGTTGGCAGCTAGCTTCTTGACAAAGGTGTTGGTCGACATGGTGTGGACAGTCTCTGCTCTGGGTTCTCTTTTGCTTGCTTTGCTCTGCTCTGGGTTCTCTTTTGCTTGCTTTGCTCTGCTCTGTTCTGTTCTGTTCTGTTCTGTTCTGGTTTTACTTTTCTTTCTGAGCCTCTTCTCAGAAAAAACGAACTTTCAAAAAAAATTTATTTTGCATGGACCCTTACGGGTGGTTCAAGACCACCTGTGCGGGAGTGTCTGGCTCTAGAACTGTGTATGCAGCCGCATGCATTTGAACGCGGCTCTTTGCGGCTCGTAGCTATTGTTTTCTGATCGCGGACGTAAAGAACGGCGAATTAGGGCTCTAAGGAGTCTTTTATTGAGGAAATATATTTATATCTCATGGAGATGGCTGTGTCCATTGAAACAACTTTTAGAACACTCGAAGCATATATAACAAAACTGTAAATAATATTTTCAAAGGTTTAAAAATAAAAATGACAAACCAAAGCTTTCTTCCGGTCTGCTGTGAAATTTGCTGAATATCTCTTAATCCATTTCAGCTATCTGTGGTTAATATATTGTTGCTTGTTGATGTAAATGATCTGGTTGGCTTTCATTTATTTCTTTTCAAAAGTAACTGCCCCCTTTATCTTCGTTATTAAAGGCTTGATTTCAGCTGATTTTTTTTTTTTTTAGATCAATCCTTTTTCATTTCACTATTCTAATTGTCTTTGAATTTATCGTTATTTGTTGTCCACTGCTTTTGCACTTAGTAGTCTTGCTGTTATTCTGATTTACTCTTCTTTTTTCTTGTCATTTATATTGTTGATTCTTGCTTTCATTGTTAATACCATAGATCCAAATCTTTTTCGGTTCATCTCTTTTTCTTTTTACTTTGAACTTGTTTTAACTTTTTTATTGGTTTTTTTTTTTGAATCAAAATCTTGATTAATTGACCATCTTTAATATGACTTCTATTCTCCAATTTTCAGACTCAAAAAGGATGGTAAATCATGGAAACTATGGTTCAAATGAGTTTAATAATTTCAATGTCTTTAACAACTATAATTCTTTATCTTCTTTCAATAATAATAATTTAGTTCGTAATAACAACAACAATAACTCCAACTCCAGCTCCAGCTCCAACATTAACACCAATGTTAATCTTACTAATACCACCAATAACTGTATCAATCTCTTTGATAACATTAATACCTCAAATAACAATTACGCTTTTTCTGCCAACAACAACAACAACAACGACAATAATAATAATAATAATAATAATACTCATAGGAATAAAGGTGCATATTTTATTAATCAAATATCTAATATTATTCACCAATTAAATTCTCATCTCCAAAATAATAACCTTTCTTCAATACCAAACAATTACTCTTTAATTCAGCTCTTAGATAACTTATACCAATTACTCAAATCGGTTTCCTCTTATGATAATCTTAATAATTTAAATTCTAAAATCACAAACTATCATCTTATGATTTTGTTTATTTTTTTTAGAAAGGTTTTGTCGAATTTTGATTCTGACAATTTGCTCAATGGTTCAATTACTACCAATAATAACAATTATATTAATTTTAATCAAAATAATTATAATTACACTAATAATTATACCACCATTTCTAATAATACCAGTTATAATACCATGATTGGTAACAATATCATCAATATTAATAATACTGCAAGTAATGACAACTTCAAATTAAACTTGCTTTTCAAATCTCTAAATTGTTTAACTTTAATGTCAATTTTTTGCTTTGCATCTCTCAAAGACTTGATTAAAGCTGAAATATTGCCCTTCTTAAAAACATATCTACCAAATGAATTATTATCAAACCATTCTTCAAAAATTTCTTTAAATATACTAAATTCTTATGTCATTTTAATGCTATTTAATTGTAATGATCAATCACAAACACAAAATCAAGTTAGTAACTATCTTGACATTGTTAATGAAATAACTTTTTTAATTTCCTTGAAAGATCTGCTAATAATCTCTTTGAACATTCAAGACAATTTAATGTTAAAATCTTTAATTGCCAAAAACTTGGTATCAGTGATTAATTCTATCTCTGCTTTGCTAACTTTAATCAAAGATTTTGGTGACTTGAACAATTTAATTTATATGAATTTCACTGATTTCTTGATTGATATTGAATCAATTTCTCCTTCAAATGATAACGTAATTATTAATAATTTAAACAATGAAATTATTAAATCTTTTGCCCAATTAATTGCCTTATCCTATGAACTTTGGCATTATGATGAAAACCAAGATTTCGATGATACCCAGGGTCCTTATCCTAATGATTTATCAATGCTATTAACAAGATTAGTTGATGATTTTAAAATCTTTTTCCCTTCAATAAATCAAAACTACGTTGTCAAATCGGAAAATGATTTGATCATTGAAGAAGTTTTATTTTCAATAAAATGTTTTGCAACAAATAGTATAAGAAGAACCATTGAGAAAAAAGGTGCAATTTTTGAAAAATTTTCTTTATTGTCCAACGATCGTCTAGTTAAAAATACTTTGTCTGTTTTTGAAAATTTATCTCAAATTATTAAAATCAAATCATGGCACAACTATATTAGATTATATTACTTGAAATGTTTGTTGGGAAGTTTTGAAAGCAGAAATAATTCATTAAATTTTAATCTCTTTAACAATAACAACTTCAAAAGTTTCCTAAGTAATTCAATCATTAATAATAGCATAGTCACCAAAGAAAATTTTCGAACCAATAATAATGTTAACAATTTTAACAACTTTAACATTAATTATGATAATAGTAACGATGACCATGACAGCAATTCAATTCTGACTATTAATCTTGTCTCCTCAATTGAACAACCAAATAGAGACTTGCAAATCTGTATCGCTTCAATATTCATAAGGAAGCTCAACATTACCAAATTCGATAAAAAAACAGGAAAACTTCTTCGAAGAATTTATATTCCGGGACTTGGTTGGTTTTGTAGAAAGAAATTAGAACAAAATCGCCAAATTTAAACAATTCTTTTTTAATATTTTCAATTTTTTCATTTTCATTTTCATTTTCATTTTACGAAATTTTTTTTTTCTCTGTTCATTTTAAGCTGATGATGTTTTTGGTTTTATTTTTAACTGTTATAACGTTTGCTTATTCTTATGGTTTAGTGTTTTTTTTGTTATGTGTATGCTGGAACGTATTTTTTCTCATTCTTTCTCTATATTTTGCTCACTTTCGCTAAGGCTCTGTTGAATTTTCATGCTTTGTTTTATTTAATTTATATAAATTTTTTGATATAACCAATAATCTATACATAAAATACAAAAAATCGAAAAAGTTTTATAAAAAGACTCTGAAAACTATTAAAAAACACATTTAACAAACTACTCGTTAAAAACACTTGGAAAACAATAGATAAATAACCACAAACTATCAAACAAAATGAAATAGGTCTTGTTTAAATATACTTATAGGGTAGAATTTCATAGGGTAACAAGATATATGCAATTAGCCATTATAAGCCATTGTTGAAACAAGAAATAATCCTATTATAACTTGGGCTTGACTCTCATTTTATCGTGAAAACCACCACTTGAAACCGACAATAGCATATCATAAATGAGTTCAGTGTTGTTATTTCCTGACTCTCTGGTGCTCTTCTTGACAATTTCTGCTGATTTGATCAACACCTCTGTGATTTGAATTATATCACTCATCAACTTGTCTAGCAATTCCAAGTTCAAGTTGTATCTCACAACAATTCTCAAAACTTCGGTGGATTGCTCATTCTTTGGCAATGGGTAGTTTGGAACAATAAAACCTCTATTTCTCAATAATGTGGAAACCATGGATTGAGGAATTTCCGGGTATTTTTCTTCAAACTGTTTGGAAAATTTGAAGGCAACAACAGGTAAACCTGGGTTGAATTTTTCATTATCATCATCTAATGTTAGGTTGTCGTCAACAGATTTATCACCATGATCAATCAAATGGCAAATGCCTCTTGGCCTGTGAATACTAGAAACACATTCAAAGTAACCGGATTCTTCTAAAAATTTGGACAATAATCTTGCATTTGACAAACAATTATTGAATATCTTCTTATAGCCCTCTTTTCCATAGCATAAGAAATTGAAATATTGATGGATAACCTGATAACCAGTTCTTGAGAAATTAAGGGTAAAACTTTCTTCTAATCCACCAAGATATCTTAATTGAAAGATTAATTCCTTTGGTAAATATTCTTTAGCTCTCCAAACAATCCAACCTAGACCGGCAGATGTTAAGCCAAATTTGTGACCAGAAGTGTTGATTGAATAAACTCTTGGAATTTTGAAATCCCAAATCAAGTTTGGATATACAAATGGGGAAATCATAGCACCAGAAGCACCATCAACATGAATTGGAACATTTATACCCCTTTCCAATTCAATTCTATCCAAAATTCTAGAGATTTCATAAACATTTTCATAACCTCCAGTGTAGGTTGAACCTAAAATCACAAAAATACCAATAGTATTCTCATCAACATTTTGTTCTATTTTACTTATATCCATTAAATGTTCACTTTCTGAAGAAACGGGGATAATTCTTGCTTCAACATCAAAATATCTGGCAAATTTTTCCAAGGCGACTTGAGCATTTGCACCCATGAGAATGTTTGGATTAACAGTGCTTTTTCCAGCAGCTTTCATTTGTTTTTGCCATCTTTTCTTAAGTGCCAAACCACCTAACATGATAGCTTCTGAGGAACCGGTTGTAGCTGAACCAATGACAGCACTTTCCAGAGAATCAGGGGCATGCCATAATGAAGATAAAATTGAAATACATCTTTTATGGATATCCATTGAAATTGGATACTCATCATTATCAGCAAAATTCTTGGTGATGTTTTCTTTGATCAATTTTTTAGCTTCATCTGGAACATAAGTATTAACAAAACTGGCTAAATTCAAAGTTGGATTACCATCCAAGTCCAAATCATCATGAATTAACTGGTAAGTGATCTTGGGATGCAAACCTTTTTCAGGCATTTCAGTTTTAGAAGCAGTAAAACTAGTTGGATTTTCTAATGAATTGACTAATTTAAGATTTTTAACACTATAAGCCTGGTGAAATTGGGCAGATATTTTTTGATTTTTTTTGATGTTATTTTCCATGATCAACTTTTTGACCAATAACTCGGGATCAACATGAGCTTCGAGAGACATTTTGAATTGAAATATATAGATGAATTAGATTAAATTAAAAAAAAAATTCAGGGATTGAAGATGGTGATGATAATGATGATGATAAAGAACTATAAACAGTAATGCAATAGTGCTTATTGATTTGGATAGATATTAATAATGAAGTGGATGACCAGAATCTATAATTTTCTATTATTTTATAAAAGAAAAGCCCTAAAATTCAAATGGGACTGAGCATGTATTTATATTCATCTTTTTATCACTATATGCCAATGAGATAAATATCCTGCTGTTCAGTGATTCTCTTTAACACTGACACTCTTTTTCTTTCAATTCTCAGTTCTGTTTTTTATTAACACACACTACTCACTGCCTTCAACTCTCTGATAAAAATGGCATAGAAATTAATTTCATCATTTTAGCCAA
Organism: Ascoidea rubescens DSM 1968; assembly: GCF_001661345.1. Taxonomy (NCBI): domain Eukaryota; kingdom Fungi; phylum Ascomycota; class Saccharomycetes; order Ascoideales; family Ascoideaceae; genus Ascoidea; species Ascoidea rubescens. The sequence goes on along the minus strand of NW_017962928.1, from coordinate 192,708 downwards.
TTTTTGGTAAAAACCTATAACCATATAATCCAAAAGCTTCCTAGAATTTCCCAGTTCATTCGGGCTCATGAATCTAATTTTGAGTTTTCAAAAAAAAAAAATTTTTAGAATTAAACATCTTAGTAACGTTTAATTATAACCAATTAGTTCCGATGAGTTGCAAAAAGAAGAACACAAAGGAATCATGTCGAATGGAGAGAAAATAACAATCTGATGTTATTTCGTAAACCTCTTTGACCTATATCAGCAAGTGGAGATATATTTGGATAAACTCTTTTAATATGTCGCAACAATTCTAAATACTCTAAATATGCTAAACATTCTAAGTCCTGTAAATATTCCAAGTGGTTCCAAACATTTCCAATGTCCAAATAATGGGTGCTGATGGGTCTTAATGGTGGCTCATGCTGGATGAATTGTGTTTCCACGCCGACCGGTCAGAGCCACCGAGGGCAAGTTCCGACATAGGCACATGCATTGTGGTTGCAACACGAGCCGGAGTTTCTCCTGAGCTTCTACTGATGATGTTGCACAGACATTCTGAGCATTCTGAAGGCAGCTTTGTTGGGCCAATACTATGCCGGTGCTTCGCAGTGGACTGTGGTTTGAATTTGCAGCTCCTTAGGCCAAGGGCCATTACGGCTGGACGATATACCCACTGGCTACCGCAAACCAGAGAGAATCCATCTCGGCTTAACTTCGCCGGATGTTGGTAAGGTGATTTTCTCACAAATAAACCAGATGCCTTTTAGTCTACTCACAATTTAAAAGTATTTTTGCAAAAACAACTCAGCAAATGAGTTATTTCGCAAAAATAGTTTTTCGCCCTGTTATTCCAGATCTCTGTGTGCAAGTGGATATAAAATTTGCTGCAGTAAATTTATGATTACTAGTTTTCCCATTCAATAACCAATCGATTTTCATAGCACATGGTTAAGAGTTGCTTAAAACCACATTATTTTTTCTTACTTTCCCATATTTTTTCGCCAAAACAGAATATTTCCAATAAAACATCTATATTTGGCAAATTCCTAACAATTATATGAATATGAGAAATTAATTAACACTGAAACAAAACAAAAATTTTATATCTTAAGAAAAGTATTTTTTTCTTCTGGATTCAAAATGTATCAAAATACATGGGAAGTACTGAATTCAATAAAAAAAATGGAACTATTTATCCTGCTGCATTGAACGTAATTGCGATTTGAGTTTGAAAACTATTTTTTAAAAGAAATTAACCACTCATTAAAACAAATTGTTCATCTACCAGACTGGTTAACTCATAAAACTACACTGTTTACAATTTTTGTAAACATAATAAATATAGGGATTTGTCGTATCCTGTTAACGCGTAGAGTTTTTTTAATAGTTGCCATTCATATTTATAACTTTTTTTGTGATTAATGCTTACAAAGTTAAACAAATATAAGATTATTAATTAATTAATTGAATGGGGCTAAAATAATTAGAAATTCACCCTTTTACGCACCTGAAATTAGAATATATTTCATAAAATCACTATTTTGGTTGTAATTTTAAGCCCAATTATATTTCTAAATACCAAGAAATGGATTTCTCTACTATATCTAAATAGACTCTAAACATGATTTGTTCTATTACATTTTTCTACTTTCAAAACATATAAAAACAACCAAAAACACTTCTCGCCATTTGGAATATATATAAATATGCATGCACATAAGCAGAAATCAGCATGCCTTTTGCATATATGCAGATAAAAAAACCATAAATATGCTTTTTGTATACACAGTTCTTCTAAAGAAATTTTGCAAGCTTTTTACAATATCTACTGTCTAAACGAATAAACAAACTATTTCTTTAAACCATTGAAAAGTTTATAAAATTATTCTTTATTAAGCACAGTTACAATTTTTAAAAATTTGTTAATGAAGACTGAACATAATCGGAGCCAGGTCGGTTGTGTGATTATCATCAAATGATATCAATTATATATTATCCATTAATTCAAGCCAATTTATAATTATAAAAAATATTATTCTTATTTTATATTATTTACTAAATAATAGTATTTAACAAATAAAAAAATTTCTCAATACCAATTTCAGTAAAATATTTTGAAGTATCTTATTATATTTAGTTAATAAAGTGGTTTTTTAAAAAAAAACATTATTTGAATTTGTTTGAAATGTCTAATAAATAAATAAAAAAGTATGAAAACTACTTGTTAAAATGATTTTGTTTTTAATTGTATTTATTTCTTTCACATTCAACTATTTTTCTTTTACTAAAATCATTTGGTTGATTTTTTTACTATATTTTCTAGTTTAAAATTGCATTAAAGCTCTATAAATCGATTCAATTTGATAAAAAAACCATTTTTATAGTATGATTTTAACAGAGCTAATTTAAAAATACAAACACTCTTAATAATCATATAGATTTAATTGATAATTGTTTGGAAATCAAACAGGTTTAATTGAAATAAACCCATCTTTCCATTATATCTATCCATTTTAAAATCAATATAGATTAATGCTGACTCATGCGTATTTTGCAGAACGCGTTATCTGCATACTTCTGTTAATAAAAATATGACATGCGCATGATCTGACGTAGGAGCTAATCTCAGAAATCATCGTTTTTATTGTTGATTTATTCTTTTGCAAAATAAATAAAAATTATTGGAAGCTAGTTGATGATCATCCATAAAACCTCTTTACAGATGTTTTTGTTATTATATATTAACCATTCATATGATTTGTGCATTTTTTTGATGATAGTCATCCATCAGTAAAACCATCGTTTAATTATACTACGAATGAAATAGAAAAATATAAAATGCACCTATAACAAATGATTTTTATTAATAAACAATTTTTTTAAAAATATTTGCAATTAACTTTCTTTAAAATTCTAAATTTATTAAGATTCACTACAATTGATTAGCAAAATCAACAAATTCTTTCAACAAGAGCTGAAAAAAACTGGAAATAAACAATTTAAATCTATTCTTGCCTTTCTATACTAAAAATTAGTCTCTATTATGATGGTAGTGACAAACCAAAAATTGCCCTAATTGGAATTTTTATGTCAAACCTAAAATGGAAAGTAACATTAAAATAACCGGGCATTTTTTCAAACACAAATCAATAATCAAATCAATATAAATGATTTAAAATTAAACATTCTGAAGTATCTTATACTTGAAAATATTTTAATTTATAATTTGTTAAAGATTTTTGTCTTTTTAGTTGCAAGACATCAACAGAAACAAGAGCAAACACTGATGGCATCAATAAAAACAAATTTTTTAAATATAAAGTTGATGAATTAATAAAAAAAAGACTTCTTTAATGAAACTGCATCAAAAGCACTCAATATTGTTTTGTCCAATTATATTCCAAGAGTACTATTTATGTAAAGTCTTGAGCATTTGTTAAAGAATCAGTTTTGACTTCTAATAAAGAAAAATCAAATCAAAAAACTCTTTTATTCCAAATTTTTTGAAATTTTTAAATATATTTATTATTTTTTTCTTCAAGATTTCGAAATTGTGTGATTGATAAAAAGTTGCTTTAAATATTGCAAGCAACAATTTTAAGTTGGGTTGTATCAGACAACATCCAACAATTTGGTTATTTTATATATGATTTGGTTTTTATTAAATCGAAGAGAAATAAAATTTCTTCCAGTATATCATTCTTTTATATTAGAATATATTAATTTTCTTTTGTTGAATGTTTTTCTGAAAAGTTATTTCTATATTATCACTAACAAAATCCATGGTGACGGATCATGAGAAAATCCGGATCATGTATAAATCTGCGGACCATCAGAGTGGAGTTTTTTTTTTTCTTGAAAATCAAATTTTTTTTCAATCTTTTTTTGCTTGGTTAAGAAAACAATATATAACCATAATATTAGTAATATAGAAATGACAACAGAAAAACAAAGGTATGTTATATTTCACATTCTGGAGTATTATTTAAAACTTATTAATAGCTAACATATTTTCTAGAAAACCAGTGACAGTAGACAAACCAATCCCAGTGGTATATGATTTGGGACATTTAGCACTTTTTGATCCAAATCCATTAGATAGTGAGAAATTGAATTCTTCTGGTAATATAAAAGAAGCCCATCTTAAAGACGTGACAAGAGATAATGTTCAGCTATTAATAAACCAATTATTATCTTTGCCCATAAAGACTACTACTGAAACATCAGGAAATTCAACTGGTCAGGATTCTACAATGACTTTACTTCAGCTACCATCTCCAACAACCGATTTACCAAGAGAAAAAAGTTTACCAAAACCCAAACCACCAACCAAATGGGAATTGTTTGCTGCTAAAAAGGGTATCAATTCCAATTCAAAAAAGGGAAAGTTTGTTTATGATGAAGAGAAGGGCGAGTGGGTACCAAAATGGGGTTATAAAGGTAAAAATAAGGATTTGGACGATCAATGGTTAGTTGAAGTTGACGATAAAACTCAAAATACCAAAGACGAATTAATAGATCCAAGAAATTTAAACAGGGCTGAAAGAAAGAAATTGATAAAGAAGAATGAGGCACAAATGAAGAGTAATATGAAACATTCAAAATAGTTGATATTTACAAACATATTTTTTTTTAATTTCAATAACAAAACAAATACTATCAATCAATTTTAGGATTTTCTTAAAGTTCATTATTAAAAAAAGAAAAAAATATGCCATGTATTATGTAGATATATTAAGAGGGGAAAAAAGTAAGTTAAATGAAAGAAAGAAAAACAAATGAAAATAAGACTAAAAATTAAAAACAGTGTTATTTAAAAACATTAATATTTGAAGACAGTAATATTTAAATGTTGAAAATTAGAAACCAAAAAAGAATAAAACAAAGCAAAACAGAAAACAAAAAAGAATTAAAAGAATATATTGTAAGAAATGAACGTTCTAATAAATTTTTTTATAATTCTAATATATAGGGTTAATTGTGGTTTATGTCTAAATTACTTAAAACACTTCCAATAATATAGCTTCCAGTGCCTGGTATTGTTTGAGGGACAATGAGATAGCGTTCATTGATACAATTATCATCTTTTGATGTAGGTATATGGATATGATTTGTTTCTATATCTATATTCCTGGAGAAATTTGTGTTATTATTTAATTGATTCGATGCAGATGGTGTAAATACATCTCTTTGTAAATTGGATTCTGTAAATGCTTGAGATTGGAGGGAAATTGCATCAGAGTCTTTATGCTCAATCTCAAAATTATTGGTGCCATTTGATATTAAAAAAACACCAAAAAAAGTTAAGAGACAACCTAGTAAAAATAACAAGTATTGATAAATAGATTTATCTTTATAATCTTTGAATAAAATGGTCGAGCAGATTAAAACGGTTATAGTGAAACAAACAAAATGTAAAGGGACTATTTTGCTGGAGCTTTCAACTCTTAGGGAGTCATTTAAATGCTTGACTTGAAGAAGAGCTGTGGAAAGAAGATTTATAAGTAAATAGTATACCAAAAAATTTGAAAAAATGGATCGATAATCTCTAGAAAAGCTCAATATTGTAGAAAGACACTTGGTAGATATTGCGGTATGAGAGCCAAAGATAGCAACAAGAAATAAATTTAAAAGAACATATTGATTCTTAAGAGATGCAGGTATATTGTGATATGAGAGATCTTTTCTCTTAAAGAATTTGCGGTTCATAATATCAACAGCAAAAACCAAGCTGACAATCAATACCAAAGTTGCAAGAAGATAAAGCAAATAGGTGATTGAAAAAATTATTGAAGAAATGTAGTCCAATGGGTCTATTTCTGGCGCAGGTTCAGGGGAGATTTCACGATTGACTTTAAGAGAGGATAATATGACAAAGAGTACCCCCATGGCAGCGAACATAGTTCCAAGTAGTTCATTTGATTTTATAGGTTCTTTGAAAACAAAAGGAGCAATTGTTGTGTTGGATATTATGGTGACAATTCCCAATGGAGAAACGATATAGACTGGAGCAAGACCATAAGCAATAAAATTACCACATTCTCCAACAGTCATGAGCATGGTCCCAGCCCACCACCAAGGGCTCTTCAAGTAATGCTCATTCTTGGAAGTTATATTAGTGGAGCTTGAGCTTGATACGGGAGAAACATTGGAGGTTGAGTTCAACGAGGGCGAGTAAGGAAGCTGCTGGTGATGGCTCAACAAAGGAGTAGAGCAGTGAGAACAATGCACAGAAGAGTTTCGACACAGACTGTCAGCATCGTTGCAGTGGTATTGAGTCTGGCTTAATTTTGTGTGAGCAAGCTTCTGGAGATTGAGAGATACAGCTATCAACAAGTTGCCGAATATCGAGAAGCAGATTCCTAGCACAACCATTGTGTAGCTCTCTGGCAGCTGGAGTTATTTTGGCGTTGCTTGTCTTTGGAGTAGTAATAGCAGATTCAGAAGAACACTAGAGTCTCGAGAAACGACTCCATGATTGCTCTGAGTGTTTCTGTGGGAGGTGAGGATATGTTCCTCGATGAGAATGCTGACTCCTCAGACTCCTTTTGTTGTGTCTCGTCCACGCAAAGAGAACCAAGTCGTCTGCTCCAACTGATAGATGAACCTCGACTCGTCCAGATCACCCAGTTGCAACCTCTCTGTCTTGCTGCTTTACTGTTTGTTGTTTCCTCTTATCATTGCCACTTTCTGCTCTCACTCCATGGCTTCTCCCAACGATTCCCACCAGAAGGCCCATCAACTCCAAGAGCAACCCACTCAAGATGCACCAAACCAACTGAAAGATGATTCCAATGCTGACCAGGGAAACAAAGCTGAGGAAGTTTTTGCTCTATTTCCAAACAAAAGAGTTCCATTCAGACAGATTTCGAAGCCCCATTCAAGAATCATCGACGCTAAAAAACCAGACAATGCTGGCGGTTTGCTTTTTAATTCTGGTCACAGACCCTCTGTTGACCATAAGGGAGATTAATGCTTTATATTGTTGGGAATTTACAGCTACTACAAATCCAGTTCTCTTGCTACATATAGAAGCTGGATATAATAGCAGTTTATCGTTATTTTTATTTTTTTGAAATCAAAGCGACTATCTTCAATATACTCCAGATAGAAATATGGAAATCCCTATTTGCTGTAGCCACTCAATTATAGTAGGCTAACGATTTTTATTCTTTAATCCATAATAAACGATGTTTGAATGCTTTAATGATTCAAAGCTTTTTGTGAAAATGCAAAGCAAAAAATTTGATTATTTTTTTTCTTTTTGTGACATCAAATTCCCCAATGCTTTTAAAGCCATTTACACATCAGAATCCTTTGCTTTAATATAGTTAAGAATAACTAGTTTCAAGATTTTCTTAAAAAGGTTTGCTGTTATCAAATATCAAATTATTCAATTTACTCAATTATTGATGTATTGGCTTCGAAATGATATTTTTTAATTCAACGTCTACTTTCAGTTGCTTATTATTTTTTGTCTGGTTTTTTACTTATTCCAAAGGTTCATTTATTCCTGAAAATTCTCAGGAAGAAATAAATCTTCCCAAAGAAAATGATCCCACTATTCAAAATATTGATAATCGCTCTACTTCAAAAGGTTCAGATATCTTAGACAGTTCTATACTTTTCTCTTCAACCAATATTAACCAAGACTTAAACCCTTCTCCAGAAATTTCTGTGAACTCAAATTTTTATTCTGATGATCAAAAACAAATTGATTTCAATAACATTCAAACAGAAAATATTCTTAAAAATGAGCCTCCAACTAATACTGAGTATAGTGCAAATAATAAATTATCTGGAATTTTTGAAAGCGACCAGAAAGACTCCAATAACCATCTTCTTACTTACAATACTAATGATAATAATGACAACGATAACTCTTTTTTGGAAGCCGATTCAACCAACTATATTAATGCCCACGAAGCTGGCCGAGTTGAAGAAGAGTTGACTGAGGTTTTTTCTGCCACAAACATCAATCCAGACCAAATAAATCTCGAAAGTTATAGTCGTTCCGATAAACCTTTATTTGAAAAGAATAAAAATCAAAGTAAGTTAAAATCCTCAATGAAAAATGGTAGAAAGAATCAAAATGGAAAAAATTCTAAAAATTCTAAAAATTCAAACGATTCTAATCAAGATCAATTGTCTAAAAAACCAAACAAAAGTTTTCCTAATTCTCAAAATGAAATTAAAGAGAAAGGCAAAAACACTATTAAATTAAAAGAAAAGAATACCAACAAAGCTCAAAATCCTTCAGAACATCTTATTTTTCCAAAAGATATAATATATGAAAAAAATTTATCTCAAAAACAATTAAAAGCTATTAAAAAGCATCAGAAAATCACTGAAATTATTGAGGAGCTAGAAAACAAATACTTCAAGGGAAAAAATTATTCCAAAGATTTCAAAAAAATGTTAAATACTGATTCAAATAACCCCGATATAACCTTTGAAGACGATAATGTTGATTACGGGAAATCATTTGATAAAATAGATCAAGATCAATGGAAAAATTATGTCACTTATGATGGTGAAATTGAAGGAAATTTAGACTGGAATGATTATCAAAAGTTTGATATTTTTATGGGTGAGTGCAATAAAAAAAAAATAAAAGAATTCGTCTGCGCGTTACTAGAAGAACTAAGTGAAGAGGAACAAAAAATAATTGCATGCATTGTATTTGTTCTATGCCACATCAACGAAGGTGGTCGTAGAGGTATAAGCTTACTTTGTGATTTGATTCTATGCCTTAGTATTAAAGCCTGTCGTGTGTTAAAATGTATTGTTGTATTAATCCATAGGTTAATAAAATGTGGGCTCAATGGATTGAAAATGGTTCTATATTGTATTTGCGATCTATTGAGTATCCACAAAGAAGATCCCGAGGAAGAAACATGTCATTGCTATTGTCCAAGGAAAAGAAAGGTTATTCATCCATTTGTTTACAACCTTGTAGCTGCTTCTGTTTTAAAAACCACTGAAAAAGAAGATAGAATTAAGAATATAAAGGCTTTTTTTCAAACAGAAAATGAATGCTGGTGTGATTGCGAAGAATATTACAAATGTGCTGCTGTTCAAACATTTCAAAACTCCAAAATTGCCACTGATCAACAATCAACAAATTTGACTTTTGCTACAGAGTATATTGATAGATATTTGAAAGATGGACCTGATATACAGTTTCAAAAAAAAAGATTAAGAAAAAATAGAGATATTGAGCCAATTTCCGACATCATTGACTCGGAAATACCAAAGGAAGAATTGGAAAAATTAGCTTTAGCTGAATATAAAGAGTTGTTTTCTGCAATTAATAATGAAGATGTGAATGTTGATGCTTATTATATTAACAATTATGAGATTATTAAAGACCATGATGTGGAAGAAGAAATTATAAATGAAGTAAAAGCAATCACTAATGAAGAAGAAATAAAAGATAAACCTGAAACTCAAAATGAACTAATTGAGAATAAACAAAGTGAAAAGAATGAAAACAAGCAAAGCGAAAATAAAAATAAAAATAAAAATAAAAATAATAATTCTAACCATACTCGGATATCAAAAAGTACTTCTGCAAGAACATTGTCATGGTCTTATTTTTCATTAGTTTTATTGCCATTAGCAGCTTTATCATTTTATTAATTCTTTGCTTTTTTTAAGAATTTATTTTTTTACTAGTAAAAATATAGTTGAATGTCTTGGGAAAAACTGCAATTTTTATTAAAGTTAAATAAAATTTTTGTATCAAAATTTATAAAATTTTCAAAACTGAAAAATTAAAATTAATTTATAGTTTAGAAATGAAAACCACTATGTAAAACCAAAGTATAAAGCCATTTTACCAATCATCATCATCCTTTTCTTCGCTGCTCGAACTATTTCTTCTCTTTTTTAAAGCCTCTTCTAAACTATTTGCTAGAGGATTTGAATTGGTTGATTGAGTGTTAGAACTAGAATTGTATGAAGTAACCGGCGTATCATTGGTCTGTTGCTGCAGAGATGGAGCCTGGGGAATTGAATTAACAGTTGAAGCGCTTGAAAATTGAAGACTTGACGGTGGATCACATTGAACCAAGTAAGCTGCAGGAACCCAACCCTCTTTTGTTTCATCTAAAGATTTGACGAGCCACCAACCATTTTGTTCAGTTTTAGTAAAATATATAACATCTCCAACCTGTAAAGGCATTTCAGAGGCAGAACTACCTTTGAATTCATATGCAGCTTTATATGTAGGATATTTAGGCTCTAAAACTGCTGGTAGAGGAGGAGGTGGTGGCACTGCAGATGATACGTTTTTTCTCGTAGGAGGTTTTGGCGCAGCTTTTTTTGTTTTAGGTATTGGTCTTTGTGCAGGTTTAGCTGGCCTCATTGGTCGAGGTGGAACTTGTTTTCTTTTCACTGGGGGCAGTGGTATTCCCATTGAATTCAAGTTATTTAAACCATTATTTATAGGTGGTGCCCGTGAATTTTGATTATTCTGAATAGGTCTAATATCCACCTGTGGGGCTGCAGGAATATTATTTTTTTTTTGGTTTAAAAATCCATTACCAGCTGGTGGGGCAGGTGGCACTTTTCTTGTTTTGTGTGGTTGAATAAAATTTCCATTCTGAATATTCGGGAAATTATTATTATTGTTATTATTGTAGTTATTATAGTTATTGTTATTATTATAGTTATTATTATTATTATAGTTATTATCATTATCATAGTTAGTATTAGAATAGTCATTTTGAGTTTTATTAAATGTAGAATTTTGATTATTGTAGTTATTGTTAGCATTACTGTATCCATTATTGTCAGGTTTAGATATTTGTGGCTGATTGTATCTTTGACTTTTATTTTGCTCTATTTCCATTTTGTATTTAACTATTAGTTCCGAAGGTTTCTTTTTGGGTTTTTCTTTCTGTGGTGTTTTTCCACTAATACCTTCTTGAACCATAATCTTTGAAGATTTATAAATATCGCCGTATTCAGGAGCTTGGGAATCAATGACACCCAAAATTTTGTTCATTTTTTTAGGTTTTTTATGATATTCAATAGCAGTATCAATTTTAATTTCTAAGGAAGGGTTGAGTTTTTTTAAATGAGTTATTAGTTCAGTTTTGAAAACACAATTTACTATAGGATCAGGAATAGGTGAAGAGTTTAATATTAGAGCGATCCAGTCATCTTGTAAGTTTGTTAATGATACCCTTGCAATGTCAGAAATACGAATTGAAGTTTCAATGGTGTGTGTGAGGTTATTATCTATCATTGAAGCAACGATTAAATAAAATGCAGATTCAGTAATGACAATATATCTGGGTAGTCTTTGGGCAGATCGACCGAATTTTCTATGCAAGATTTCACCTTTCATTGAGAAAATGACTTTATCAGATATTCCAATTTGGTTTTTAATAAATTTTCCTATTCCACCAGTATAGTCATTGAAACCTAAATAATCTCCTAAAAATTCTCTTGAGCCTAACAAGGACATTCTTCTTCTGGATTTTCTAGATTGCAATAATGAATTACCGTAGTTTCTTAATTGTTCATATTGATTTCCACCTTTTCTAACTTCTCTCCATTTTCTTTGAAGAACTATACAGGCGTCAATTTTCTGTTTTAGATATCTCCTAATGGCTCTTTGTATTCTCTTAGCCATATTTTCCCAATAAGAATCTTTTAGATGTTCTAAAGCAAATAGAGTTTCAGGTTTTTTAATAAATATTTTTGTGACACCCATTTGGAAATCATCGGAGGTTACAGCAGAATCATTTAAAATCTGAATACAAGCAGAACGAGAATCTCCATTCCAAATATATTCACCGGCATAAGAGCATTTTGAAGATAGTAGATAAAATTGTTCAGCGAAATTTTCAAAAGTGGTACGATAAGCAAAACCTGCTCTTCTGATACGAACGTTTTCTTTTAGTCCGAGATATTTGATTTGATGTAAGACTTGTTTTTCAGTATATTCTAGAGGGGCTCTATTTTGATTTGGTTTGATTGTACGAATATAGGATGGAGTAGCCTTTGATAGAGTTTCAGCTAATAGATTAGCGCTGACTTTAATTTTATCGCCAGCAGTTGGAGGTCTTCTTTTTGAATCAGTGTTTTGGGATTGGGGAAATAAAACATTCCAAAATGGATCAGTAGAGCTTTGTAGCAAGTTGAGTAGATCCTTTAACATTTGATCCTTGTTTTTATCAGTCATTTGGTTGATGCTATAGGTAACATCACCAGCGTAATGTTTGACGATAAATTTGCCAGATCTTAGTTCGAAATGTTTGTTTTGAGCAACCATATTTAAACGTTGAGCAAAGGATTGATCAGCAGCATTTGAATCGGCGTGAGCAGTGGCACAGGCATCGTTTAAAGCAGCAAAGACACCGGGGGGTCTTTTGCTTTCAATTAGATCGCAAACAATTTGATTATTGAAGTAGTCGATTGGAGTCCATTTGATCTTTTCGTTGACATATTCTTCTTGCTCAGCTTTTAAGGTCAATTGGATAAAAATTTGTTGTAGTTTTTCGTTGACATAGTTGATACACAATTGCTCAAAGGAATTGTTTTGGAAGATTTCAAAGCCATAGATATCTAGAATACCAATTGATCTGTGGGTTGGTTGGTTTAAAGTGTGCAAGGATTTGTTAACTCTTTGAACGATCCATTCGAATAAGTTGTTGTAAATGCCCTTGGCTAGAGCGTCTCGAACAGCGGTGGCTTGAACGATGTTTAGAGGAACATGGTAGATTGAGCCTCTTCTCATGCCGTGGTTTGTTTCCATGATTCTCTCAGTGACAGCTTTTGTTAGAACTTGATCGTCGACGTTTAAAAGGTAAGCAACAAACTGAGTTACGGAGGAGTCGGCTACAGCAGCGTTACCGTCGTTGTTTTCGATAAAGGTGATGTTACCTATCCAGAGGATGGCAGCTAAAGATCTGAAAATCTGGTCCTGTTCTTGTTTATTTAGACCTATGGTTTGCATTGCTAATAGAGTTTGGTTGTAATCATTTTGATCATCGACGGAATCTACGGAGATTAAGGTTTTTGTGTAGTAGTATTGATCAGGTTGTTGAACACCGAATAGTTTTCTATATTCCTCGGAGCAACTTTTGGTGAATTGGTAGAAAATATGGAAGTTTCTTTCATTGTTGATTTGTTGAACTACTCTTTGTTTTTCTAGAAGATAATTTGTGATTGAAGCGGATATTGGTTGAAAAGCAGTGTTGAAATTAATTTCAAGGTATTTGCCATGTCTTGAGGAGTTGTCGTTCCTTAAAGTTTTGGCACAGCCAAAGGATTCTAGAAGAGGGTTTGTAGCTAAGACCATTTCTTTGATCTTTTGAATGGAATTGTTGGGGTTATTTGGGTTTAGATTTTGGTTTGAGGGAGAGCCAGAGACAGCAGCAATATATTGCATGATTTGTTTGGCAGCTTCGGTTTTGCCAGCACCAGATTCACCAGAGATGATGCAAGCTTGGTTTTGGTTATAAAACTTCATGTTGTAGACCATTGATTCAGCTATTGAAAAAATATGGGGAGGAGCTTCAAGACGATTTTTGTTTCTGTAGGAATCAATTGTTTCGTTTGTGTATATGCCCAAATCCTTAAAGGGATTTATACTGATAAGAACATCACCGATAAAAGTGTAGATGAAGTTATTAAGAAATCTTTTGTTCAAATTTTCGTTGATTGCCTCATCAGTGATGGTGCTCAAGAGAGTTAGGTCTGAAACGCCAACTTCTTTTTTTTTTGAATCAAAATAGGTTGCTTTTTTGATTGGTTTTGATTTTTGGTTATTTGAAGAGAAAAGACCCTGGGTTTTCTTTTTATTTCTTCTGTTTAAACCCATTTGGAAACGTGGAGAGAAGAAAGAAGGAAGGAAGAAGCAAAGAAATTGATATCAATTAATAATAGGCGCCAATTGGCAACAGAGAAGTGAAGTGGTAAAAACCAAAAAGAAGAGTCGTAGCAGGTATAGGAGAGACAGGGCGATTGGAAATTGAGCAAGATTCAGGTGGAAGATTGACAAAAATCCAGGAAAGTAATGGTTGTGCAGAGGAAAAGGAGGAAAACTGGGAGGCAGAGTTCTTTCATGTACCAGACCAGAATAAAGCGAGACAGCAGGAGAAGCAGAAACAGAACAGAAGAAAGATCAGTGGGAAGCAACACCAAATCAGCTCAGGCTGGGAAGCGGAAAAGCTGCGTGGGTTCGAGCGTTATCGGTGTGTGATCCGTGTCTGTGAGCGGTGCGGACTGCATAGGGGCACAGCCGGGCTGAGCCGCCCCTATTGCTGGCGCTGCGGTTTCTGTTTCGGCGGCTACTCGGACGCAACACCGCCGCTGACGAGCAACTGCTTATCCAAGACGTCCTCCTCCTCGCCCTCAACGCGTTTCCACGTGTAGATGTTGTTGGAGTTGGTGTTGAGCTCGAACATCCGCACCCGTCGGGGCGTGCCGCCGTAGCCACCGTAGCCGCCCTCGCCCGCGGCTCCTCCGTAGCAGAGCCAGAGCGCGTTTTCCGTGTCCTGGTCCGCGGTGGTCACGCGGGTGCTGTCCATCAAGCAGTAGTCGTTGCAGTGGTCGTGACCCACGGAGACGACGCTCACGCCCATCTTGCCCAACACGCGGCGGGCACCGGTGTTGTATCGCGGTGCGGTGACCCCCTCCTTCCAGCGTCCGATCATGAGCCCCTCGTGCACCTTACGGTATTCCGGCAAGGGGATGTGGAAGAAGCTCATCGACAAGTGGATGTGCGAGTACAGCTGTTTCGCTTCCTTGAGCTTGCTGTTCTCGTTGATGAGCCAGTTGATCTGGTTCTCCTTGATCCAGTCATACCCAGGATTCACCTTGGGCTTGGGCGAGTACTTGTGCGTATCCAAAAACCACATCGATATCGCAGGGTGTTTGCTGTTGGGGGCCTCTGCCAATAGGTAGTAATTCCCGTATCCAGCAATGTCTTCTCGTCCGATTTTCGATAACGAATAGGGCAACGACGACGCTAGCTTCATCATCTCATATCGATTCAAGTTTCCTTCATCATCGTGGTTCCCCAATGTTATGGCATATGGAATCTTTCTCTTTATAAACAAATCAACAGCTTTAAACAATGAGCTTTGCGCATCTGGCGATGCATCCCCAAATACTTGATCTCCCGTCATAACAACAAAATCGGGCTTTTCAATATCTAATATTTTATTGATAAATCTTCTTGTTCTAGGGTCTGCTTTGCAGTTCTTGCCTGAATCTTCTGGATATGGATCTCGACATTTTCCAACATTTGTAGAAAAATGCAAATCTGCTACCTGTAATATCTTGAACTTTCCATCTGATTTTACTTTTAAAACCGGCGTTTCAATCTCATTTCTATTCCCACGTTTAAATGTAATATAACTTTCATATTTGGAGTTTCCTGTCAATAATGGTGTTTTAATCAATTCCCACTGGGGTCGAGGCTCAATTACATCATTACCAAACAATACATCAATATCAGTTATGCATGTTTTTTCATCGTATTCTCCGAGTTTGATCCAGACTCCAAATTCTTTTTTGACCCATCCTAATTCTTTAACCTCTTGCATATTAGGTATAACAAGTTCTTTAACTTCATTTTTATTACTTGGTTCATTGTTTTTTTCATTGTTCTTGGATTTTTCATCTTTAAGATTTTTAATTGGATCAAATAATAAGTCATCATCATCTCCTTTTTTATTCTCTTTTTCATTATCTATTTCTTTTTCTTTTTCGTTCTCATTCTCTTTCTCATTCTCATTCTCATTCTCATTCTCATTCTCATTCTCATTCTCATTCTCTTTCTCTTTCTCTTTCTCTTTCTCATTATCTTTCTTAACTAACTTCTTATTAAAATATAAATTCAAATTCTCATTATAATCATCAATAATCCTTCTAGGAAATTTCAATTTGGAATTTCCACTAATCTTCAAATCCTCCAATAAATTCAATACACTTAAATCAATAATAACATTCTTACTCTCAACTGCTTTATAATACAACTCGATATTATTAAAAAACTCTCTTGTTTCGATTTTTTTACTAAACAAATACAACTTATTGGTCCATGAATCCTTTAAATACAAATCCTTATCAACTTTTTCCCATTCAACAATCTTCTTCTTCTTATTCTTCACCTCCTTTTCATCATTATTCAACTTCTCAAACTTCTTGCAATTAACATCGGGGTTCGAATACTTGAAACATTTCTCAAAACTTATATCTAGTATAACATTCTCAGGCTGTTGAATCGGTAATAATTGATGAATTGAATATGGCAAAAGCTTAAAATAAAACACATCAACTAACGAAAGCATTAATATGAAAAAAAATAAAAATATCGTTAAATATGATAGCTGCCTGAGCCATCTCTTTGACAACCCAATCATTTTATTATGCCACCTTGTTCAGTTGCTTCAGTTTTCTCAGTTCGTTTAGTTGGCTTGGTTCAATCTTTAGTATCTAGTAGTATCTTGCAGTATCTCTTGATAGCTTTGGACAGCTATATCCCCAGGTGTGCTGCTCTTATTTTTCTGGTGATTGCATCTGGCTTTGATGGGCTTACCAGTTCTTTCTTCTGCACTAGTGCAGATCGCCAGTGTTTGCATTTCCTCGTGGCAGGCATTCCATGCTTTTGATTCTCCAACCTAATTTGCTCCATTACGACCCGTACAAAAACACTACGATCCAGCCAATCCTACTCAATATGCTGTCTGTTTAATTGTATATCTTTGAGACCATATATAGCTCTGTATCTTTATATATCTCGCTGAAAAACTTCTCTTGTCGCTCCAATCATTCCCACCATTCTCATCAATCCTGTAGCGCCTTTAATCTCTCTCTCATTTGTTTCAAAATCTCGTCACTGTCATCACCAACACCTCCCTCAGCTACAAGTTCTGGGCTCTTAACTTTTTGTAAGGGCTGTTGTTGTTCAACCTGGTTTATTATTTCATTATTGACCTCCTCTAATGCATGTGTTGGTGTATTGTTAACCTTATCTAATTGACCGGATGTCAATTCACTTATAATTTGATCGATTTGCTCATCGATTTCTTCTTCTTCAAAATCAACTTCGAACGAATCAACTCTATCTTCTATCATCTCGTTTATTACACCACTTTTCACCAACTCTTTTTCCAACTCCCTCATTGTTGCAGTCAACTCAGGTAGCCTAACCAACGAATTAACCTCTCTCATTATAATAGCAGATTCTCCTATTTTCCCTTGCAATTTCAATATTGAAAAATTCTCATTGATCTTCATCGTAATACTATCCAATTGTGCCTTGCTTTTGTACAATCTGTTTTTTTGATTTTTAATATTGATTAGTTCCTTCGCATAAATTCTAGCACTTTTTAAATCATTCTTCTTAGCTGACTGTCTAATTAATGATTCAGTCTTCTTTTGTAATGGAGATAAATTGTTTATGCTTCTATCTAACTGTCTTTTATTTTTACGTAACAAACTATTACATTTTCTCATCTAATGAAAATGAAAACAAAATAATAATTAATTGCCATTCAAAATTAGTCTATGATCCAACTTTGGATTATTATAAAAAAAACAATAACACATAACGTACTTGCTCCTTGGGGTCTGGTCCCCAAATTGCCTTCTTAAGATAATCCATTATATAAACACAGCACACTTAAATAGACCGAAAACAAGGCCTTTCGATAAATACTTTTGTATTAGTAGCAATATCAATATCTTGTTCGTTATCTATAGTCTTGATCATAGTAAATAATACTAAACCAAAGCAGGCGAAAAGGGTGCCTAAACAAGCATCATCCCATATGAATGGTCTCCACTTACAAATCCACAATTTCAATGCACCATATTTGACATGTTTCAATCACTTTCCATCCACAATTTTTGGTTAATTATACTCACTACAATCTATAAAATCAAATTCTTTTGAAATGACTACTTTTCAATTATGTTCTGTCTTTAAGAAAAACAAAATTAAGAGCTTTACATGAACTCATAAATTATAAAGTTCAAAATTAAAAAAAAAAAATGATTACCAAAAGTAGAAGGGGAGATAATACCACATAAGAGCATTACAAATTAAAAATTATATCTAATTAAATGAAAAAACTTATGAGTTATTACCAGATAGTAAGATGATTCTTTTGGTGTATTATTATATGTTACTTTATAAATACCGTTGACATAATCAACAAGATTGCAACACAAATAAATGTAAATACTCAGTTGGCAGACACAACACAATGCAACACACTATAGCTTCGAGCTCTTCTCCAATAGAGCCTTCTTGAGTGTCTGGGGATACACACCAGGGCCTGTGGGAAAGCCTCTGTGCCAGCTGCCACCATCCACAACATGCACTGTTCCTGTCACAAAGCTGGCAGCATCACTGAACAAAAAAATGGTCGACTGCACCACATCGTTGAGTGTGCCCAAGCGCTGGAGAGGAATGGCTCTGGAAGCAGCCTCCCTGTCGACCATCAACAACCTTCTCATGCCCTCGGTGCTGCTGATGGGTCCAGGCGCAATGCAGTTGGTTCTGATGCCCAAGGGCCCAAGCTCCACAGCAAGAGCATTCGACAACGCATCAACACCAGCTTTGGCTGCTCCAACATGGGCCTGGAAGGGCACTCCATAGTAGTGAAATGTCGCAGACACAAACAACACCACGCCCCTGTGTTGTCGAAGCTGGTCNAAGCAGCACTTGACTGTGTTGAACGAGCCCAACAAGTCGATGTCCACCACAGACTTGAAGGCGTTGGCCGAGAGGTGGTTGAAGTCAGCAAGAAAATTACCAGCAGCACCACACACCACGTAGTCGATACGCCCCAAACGCAGCACAGCTCTGTCGACAGCCCTCTTCAACGAGTGGATGTCTCTGACGTCTGTGGAGCCACACGCAACAACTCTGGAGCCAGAACGAGTCCTGGCGATTTCAGCAGCAGCAGCCTCAGTCTTTGCAGCGTTTCTGCCCACAATGGCAGCATCACAGCCCAACAACACCATGGCCTTAGTCTGGGCCTTGCAGATTGTTCCAGCACCTCCAGTCACCAAGACCACCTTGCCCTTGAAGAGCTGGGGGTTCCAGCAGTGGATGTCGAAGTCAGGGTCTGAGTGAGAGGACATAGCCAGGAGATGATGAGTGGTGAGTGGTGAGTAATTGTACTGGATGGTCAATCAATGAAACTGTCTGGTGATTGCTAATTGCTAGAAAAAGCGTCTTCTTCTTCGTTTCTTCTTCTTTCTCACTTCTTCTTTCTCATTTCTTCGTTTCTTCTTCATCTTGCTTTTATGTCATATGCCGAAATAAACAGCAAACTGTGGAGAAGAAAACGGCGTGGTTTGGGCCGAGGTTGAGTTGGAGTTGAGAGCCAGCACTACGGGAGCGTGTCTGATTGGAGAGTGGCGGAACGGGATTTAAGATTCAGTCAGCTGACTGGTCCCTGAGTCACATGAGAGGCTGGCCAAATTGATGATTTAATAATAATGGCAAAACCATTATATATAAAATATAAAAGCAATTCTAATTTTGACAAAAGAAAGCATTAGATTTGATATGGCAACGAATTATTGTTGCTTATTGTGTCGTCCGCTGTTGTTTTGGATTTATTGAATTTAAAAGTCTTTCTTAGATCATTTATGTCCATTTATGTCCATTTATGTCATCTAATTTCATTTGAATTTTGTCTTTATACTTGTCATTTTCTCCCAAAGTATAAGATGTGTTAGTTTTTTTAAAAGATTTTGAAAACCCAAAGTCAATATACCAGAATTTGATTGTATTTTTGTTGTTTTGAAAATTGACAATCAAATTTGAACGTTTTATATCGCCATGTATAATGTTATTTTGGTAAAAGGTTTTCAAAACACATAACCCTTGGTTAGCAACTCTTTTTAAATCTGTTTCCTCAATTAAATTTTGGTGGTCCTCCAAATGCTCCATGAATAAAAATGGTCCATTTGGCGAATATGATTTATTGTTCGAATTATATGTTCCCTCCATACGACTATCGCACAAGAGTGCTGGAAGATACTCTGGTTGGTATTTGTTCATTACATTGAAGATCCGACGTTCAATTATAAATTGTTGGATGCCTTTTGAGTAATAGTTTTTACATTGCTGGATGGCAGAGCTTCTTTCGGTGGTTGTTATCAGATCGCTATTTGCAACATATCTAGCATCGTATATTTTGATGATTCCATTATTGTTATAACCGGCAATACCAAATTGGCTATAAAGCGATTTGCTGGCTTGGAAAACTTGAGACCAGTACACTTTTTGAGGAGAAAATTGTTTTGGAATAACATCATTCAATATTATTTTTTGAAACTTTTTGAGAGGTTTATTGTATCTATTGAGATATCTAGAACTATAGAAATGATAACTATTTTCTTTGGTGTTTGTGGTCCATTGGTGAAAGTCGCTATATTCCAACTGCTCTTTCAATTTTTTACCATTGGTCTGAGCACTATCGCTATTCGCTAAGCACTATCGCTATTCGCTAAGCACCATACCAACATCGTTGGAAATGAAATTTCAGGTGACTGACTTAAGACACAGTAATTGAATTTAATTGATTTGTACTCTGAGAAATTATGAATGTCATTATTAAGAATCGGTGCTGTTTCTGATTGCACTTGAAGAAATATCGATCCATGTTGGTCCACGAATAATACCCTGGAACAGTTGCATATGATGCAATTAGCAAATGCCTGTTTCAATGAGTTTGATACTAGTTGGTGGGATGTATGACTTATAGCAAATGGATTATTTGAATAATGAGTTTGATGAAGTTTATTTAGATTTACCAAGTATTCCCCCCCCCCCACCCCATTCTTTTAATAGGATCACCTGCCTTAGCTTCAACAATTAAAATATGTTTTGAGAGAAGATCATCGATGTTCATGAAGCACCCATCGATGGAAAGGTTTTTGTTGTCCAGAACTTTATAATTTGGTTCATAGTTAATTCCAGGAAACAATGATATTACGGGCTCAAAATACAATTTATTTAATATTGACATTAGTTGACTTTCTGCTTTGATTACTGTTATGTTGCAAAGGGACAATGCTATCAATGTAGTTATATTACTATAAAATAATTTGGATTTTAAATTTGATTCAAGCTGAGGTCCTAAATTGTCAAGCATATCATTGATATCCAATTTTATTGATTGGGGATCTGGAAGTATTTCATATAGTTGGTTAATAATGCTATTGAAACGATATGTTTCTGGCAGCTTTGTTTTATATTTTGATGATGTTTCAATTATTTCCTCTTCATTTTCCATTGGGTTAATAACATTTAATGGTCCTTCAAGATCGACCGCCCAATATTCATCAACATTGGCATTATTGTTATTAATAGGATTTTTATTTGATTGTTTGAGTTTATGTTGACTGATAATTTGTTGGAGGTCAGGTAGAATAAAGAATAACGAATAACGGAATGTTCATAATTGTATTAGGGCCAGAATCTCCTTTGATATTATCTTGTTGATATGACTTTAAATCAACTTTCCGCTTGTTGTATCCTGATAGCAATATGAAATCGATAATGGCAGCACATTTTTGTTGTCGATAGCTGTTGATTTCGTTAATATTTTTTGCTTTTGTCATCAATATTTGTTCAAAGTTGCTGATGATTTTGTTTTCAGATGGTGCTGCCATTTTGATTTATGTTTCAGTAGATGGAGTATGATCGATGGTGAGAATATGATCGATGGTGAGAATATGATCGATGGTGAGAATATGATCGATGGTGAGAATATGATCGATGGTGAGAATATGANTATGATCGATGGTGAGAATATGATCGATGGTGAGAATATGATCGATGGTGAGAATATGATCGATGGTGAGAATATGATCGATGGTGAGAATATGATCGATGATGAGAGTGGTGTGCACAGTTCTTATTTCTGGATTCAAATAGTCCAGTGTTTTCATCAAACCAAGTAAGTAACCAGTTACAAAACGTACTGATGATCAAATTCCATCCTTCCATGGGATTGTGGTTCTAGAAAATAGTTAAGTTTTGAGTTGTTTTGAGTTGTTTTTGTCACATCGGTGGCAGAATAAGGTTCGAAACCTTATTGGATTTGAAATGTGGATGCAGTGAACAAAAAGAAGAAAAAATAAAGAAAAGATAGAGAAGAAGAAGAAAGAATAGAGAAGGATGATCAAGTTGTTTTGCTGATGATTATACATATATCGATATATTCCGTTATTTGTGTCTCAGTTTTTGTTCAGAGATATTTTTGAGACTATTGTTCTAATAAAATATGATGTTTTAGACGTTGTGGAATCAATGATTGACAGATCATTAATCTGCAGTTATATTGAGCTAATTCGATCAAATTTTCAAAAAAAAAATTTATTTTGGAATATGTCAATAATATTTAATACGTATAAAATAAAAATGGTTAGAACAAAAAATATGTTAGAATAAATTCATAGTGTTTAGTATTCTTTTGTTTTCGTCAGCAATATCAAAGAATTTAGCACAATTTGTAAATTTAAAACTAGAATTTCTTTTTACTATAGAGAATCATAATTTGCAGTATTCCCTCCAACTAATTTAAAGAAAAAATACTGATAATCCCTATGAAGTGGATTCATATTTTCAAGATATTCAAGACCAAGCCCGTTCATTTGTTCCGATGCTTTTTTCAACCCAACAACAAAATTTATTACTAATGCAGTTAGTAATCCCATTCCAATAACTAATGGTCCAAATGGAGCATCTAAATGTTTCCCATCTCTTTGCTGAATGATATTCAATCTTTTTATATAGATTGCATACCCCCAAATACAACTAAAAACTGTTAAAAAAAAATAAATAAATGCTAATTTATTTGCTAAATCTTCATATTTTGCTTTTTTAACTGAAGAATATATTATAAAAGTTAATGTTGACAAAACAATTGAAACATGTAACCATCTGTTAAATGTTCTTTCATTAGCCAACCAAACTTTAGCCTCAACTTTAACAGGATTAGCGTTTTTAATCAATTTATCAGGCTTTTTAACTCCTGCAGGTAAAATAAATTCTTCATCTTCTGATTCAACATTTGTCAATTTAGATAGTTTTTTTCTACCTCCAGATAAAATATCCGGAAACTTGCTTCTAAAATTTTTTTTTCTTAAACTAGCACTGCTCGACCCAGAACCAGATGCATCATTACTTCGGTCAACTTCATCATTATCGTTATCTTCATCATCTGAAGATTCATGGTCCTCAATATCTGCATCCTCATAATCATCGGATTCTTCTTCTTGAATAATTTGACTCAACAAATTAGTTCCTGTTTTATTAGCATTGACTTTAAAGGCCTCACGAGGTTGTAAAGATGGAGAAATCATTTGCATTTTTTTCAACATCACCTCATCTTCTCTTCTTCTCTTTAATCTTAAGATTTGTTCATCGTAAGCATCTTTGGGATTTTTTCTTATATCATTTTCTAGTTCAGACAACCAAAATGGTAACATGTCTAATTTATCATCTTCTGTGTATAATGAAGCAATCCCTTGGATGAATTTTGAAAAATTGGGAATTTCCTCAACAAGATGAGAAGAAGTAAGTTCTTCAATCCATCTTCCATGTTTTCTGCCTAAAGGAAATTTAAAGTTTGAAATGCTGTTGGAAATATTATTCGAGCTAGTGTTTGCAGATGATGCCAATGCAGTTGAGTTTGATGAAGGAACGGATCCTTGAACAATAATTTCCATTACTGAATAGGGAAATTTACTAAACTCACCTTTTCTTAGTAAAGAATAGGGTTCATCAATTTTTGAATCAATGTCGGTTCTGTGCCAATTATTTGGATCTCTAATTGGCCTATAACGATCAAAACAATCTTCTCTAATTGACATGATATCACTATCAATAATGATTCTAACTCTATCATCGCCAGGAATTTGGAAAGCAGTTCTTGTATAAACACATCTTAAAATTGGCTGCAACTCATTTTCAGTGATGAAATCCTGTAAGATTTTAACGTTGTTTTGATATTCTTTAATTTGATTAATATTAGTTCCACGATTTTTCATTTTTTGAATATTTTTTTTCATTGAATATTGATTAGTTATAAATTTATTGATATACTTTTCTTTCAATTGAATTTTAACAACTTCGTCTTTAGGGTCAACAACCTCATTTGAATTATTAAAATCAAAAATTCTCTTTTCGATAAAGATATCGGGTTTTTCAATCAATTTACCAGACCATCTCAATCTTAAAGTTGGTGTTTTCTTTTTCTTTTGTAGTTTTGAATTGTATAGTAAAAAGTTGGAGTTATCAAAATATAGGGAAGTGATAGTTGGATCATTTTGCAAGACATCGTTATTATTTGATAAGAAATCTGAACTATTATAGCTACTGTTTTGGTTATCATAAACTAAAACAGGTAAGTGTCTTAAGATTCTCGTTTTAACTTCCATCAAATTATCGGGATGAATCCAAAACTTGAAAGATTTGAACCTTTTAACAGAAGTTTCATCAAAACCTAAAGAACTTGTTGAGTTAACAGATAAGCCACCGACGGAATTTAGTCTTTGTTTTGAAGAAGAAGGTTGATGAGTGTGTGATTGTGATTGTGATAAAGATTGAGATTGGGAAACAGATAAAGATAAACCATTAGCCTCAATATTCTCTCTTAAAAAATTATATAAAATAGATATTCTATATAACAATGGAGAATAGTCTTCAGAATAAAAGGGCAAAGCTCTTAATCTAACGTTTAATAAAGGTTTGACAGTCGAGTTGGGATGTAATCTATCGTGTTTTTTGACAATTTTAGCAAAACCAGTAAAATTCAATCTTGCAAAATGGTCCAATTCTTGGGCATTTTCTAAAGCATCTTCCAATTTTTTTTGAAAAGATTTAAAATCAAAATCCTTTAAAAAATCTAAACCATTTGAATTTCCATTTTGATTAAGATCATTGAGATCAATATCGATTGTAATTAAATTCTCTAAAGATTCTATATCCTTTTCAATTTGGTGATATTGTTTAGTTTGGAAAGTGTAGACCTTTTCTAGCTCAGAATCTAAAAACTCGACAAACGAAGCCTCATCAGCATCAGACCAGTCTTGTTCAATTGAGGTTTCCTTGAGCAATTTCTTCAACTTTTCATAGTTCATGTACTGGTCCTTCCAGGGAGGATACAATTCGTTCTGTAGCTTGATTCCAAAAAGCATTTTCATTCTAAAAAACCAACAGACCTGCGTCGAGTAAAAGAATATGTTCTGAAAAAATACGTTCTGACAAATATATTCGATATATATATTAAGAGTCGAGCACAATAAGAGAGAAAAGGCAATGCAGAAATGAAACTGGTAAAGAGACAAAACAGAAGAAAAACCCAATTTGGGTCGAAGCTGAAGCAACTCATCGAATTGGGCAAGCACGTGGTTGCAGCAAAGTGCGTGACAGACGCGCAAATAAAAGTGCGTTTGACAGTGCGTGCAAACGCAATTCTATGGATTATATTATTATATTATATTATATTTGCGATATGATATTTGCTATATGGTATTATATGTTATATGCTTTCTGAAAACTCCCAGTGGTTTAGAAGGTTAGGTATAATGTACAGGTGAGCGAAGGACCAGTTACTAGGCCCAACCAGAATATAAGATTGCCTAGGATTTTTCTGTTTTTAAGGTATTTGGTTCTTGAAAGTGCCACCAATGGCAATTGGAACATTTGCATGAAAAATAAGTAGAATCTCAACTTACCAAATAAAACAAACATGCAGAGCTCATGAACTAGTGACGATAGCAAAAACGTAAAAATTGTCGCTGAGTTTTTATCCAAATCTAAAAAGCTTATTGAAGAATGATAAACATGCCTTAATAAGAAAAAATGCACCGGTTTGTTCCAATCTCTTGAAAATTCATCCCATCCTCTAGAGTTCCACCAATAACCATAAAACTCTCTATCACCAAATCTTGTTAATTCTGCTATTGCATTTAAAATTGCATCCCAGATCAAGTAAAAGACCAAAAGATACATCAAGATAAATGGAGGAACCATATCTAGAAAAACAAATGGGTACTCTTTTAATTTATCTGTGAATGAAGACGCTTTCAAAGAACATATTTTCAAAACAATTGGATACATCCATTCTTGTGCTAACGTTGTCATTAAGGCAATTACACCAAATATTGCTATGATTTTAATTAAGAGATAATTCCATCTAATTTTCTGAGTTCTTGGATATTCAATGATTTGATACACTAGAGTTGGGAAGAGTGTATATTGAACAAAATTTTTAACATTGATATTATTTGGAAAAGTGGAATCCTTTGATGAATGAGTATTTAATTCAAATTCACAAAAATGGATGCTCTCATTTAACAAATCAATCAATTGGTTTATATTTTTGACTTTTAGTAAATGAGACAGATGTTTTGGCGTTTCATTTTCATTTTCATTTTCATTTTCATTTGAGTTATTTAGTTTATTTAGTTTATTTTGATAATGATTTAATAAATTGAGTGAGTTTTTTAACTCATTTTTAATTTTCCAAAGATAACCATTGTAAAAAGCATAAGAATGAATTTTCATTATTAATACTAAAGAATGTAGAAAAAGAAAGATTCTTCCAATCCATGGATAATTATTGAAATTTGAAAACCAAATGGAGAAGAACACGATTGATGATTCAATAACGCTTTCAATTAGCCAACCCAGTTTTTCCCAAGTCAAATAATTCAATTTGATTAAATGTTGAACAAAAAGAGAAAAAAACGTTAAGAGATACATTAATAAATCAGTAAAGCCGATTTTAAAGATATCCTTGATTAAAATTTGAACAATTTGAAATTGAAAACTTTTATTCTTGAAATTTTGAAATAACCTATTAGTAAAAATGATTAACACAACTACCCAAAACAAAGTATAAAACCCGAAAAAATCCTTCGAATTCACAACCTTTGAGTCAAATATAGTTTCCGATCGAGCGAAATTAATATCAGTAAATTGGGATCTTAGATGGCCATTTTTATCATATCTAATTTTTTTGGTTTTCAAGATTTGGTTAGTTAGATATTGAATATCTTCTTCATTGTGTATACGATTAAACTTAATGATTTTGTTTTTTAACTGATCGAATTTTTCGTTATTATTATCGGTTTTGTTAAAATCGGCACTATTTTTGTTATTGTTACTTGTTTTTATATCATCTGATAGAGTAATCAGAGACGATGAGGATGATGAAGATAACGATGAAGAATTTGAGGAAGAAGTGTGCCCAGTGCCCAGATGTTGGTTTTTGTCATTGGTGTGATATGTGTAATCCTCAACGTTTAGTAGTAAGCTCTTTCGGTTTTGATTTTTTCGGTTTAATTGATCAATATTGTGGATATCGATGGATGAGGATAAAGAATCATCATTATTAGCAGAATCAGTACTGTGATTATCAGATGTCATTTAAAAAAAAAAAAAAAGATCCAAAAATTGATAGGTAATGATCAAAACCAAGTGGCGAATTTGAAATAAAAAAGTAATTGAGCGTTGAGAAGAAGAGCAGATGAAGGAAACCACCAGAATACTAACGAACTATTATATATTAATTTTTTTAACCAATGTGTAGTAAAGGGTGTTTACTAATCGCGAGCATCTGCTTATTATCCATTCATTTATCTCAAAAAGTCATTAGAAGATAACGCTCCGTTGTTTCCGTGCTTTCCATGGTCTTCCGGGACATTTCAACATTCCTTCCGGAGAACGTCTTTCCGCAACCGGATACGCGGATCCATATTTCTGGATTCTATGTTTAGAGCCCTAATGAGCAAAACAGGGTTCTAACTTTCGAGAAATGTTGGGGAAGATTGTTGGAGTATAAATAGTAGAACATCACTAAAGTAGAAAAGACCACTCCACCTCAGAATATATTTACATTAATTCGTTCTTCAAAATGGTTTCTCAATTGTTTACTGAAAAAGTATGTTTTATTTATTTTCTATGGAGTTTGTCTATTTATATTGTTTGTTTTAGTGTTGATATTAATTTTAATCTTACTTGATTTATGTTAGGCTGAAGCTGTTAAAACTTTACCAAAAACTCCAGATAACGATGAACTATTAGAATTATATGGTTTGTACAAACAAGCTACTATTGGTGACAATAAGACTGATAAGCCTAATGCATTTAATTTCAAAGCCAAATACAAATGGGAAGCTTGGAAAGATTTAGAAGGTACCTCTCAAGAAGAAGCAGAAGAGTTGTATATTAAGTTGGTTGATAAATTAATCGCTAAATATACTTCATAATCGAGTATTTTGAGAGAATGTTCTAAATACATCAAATTATAGTTATAATTATTTTATATATAACTAACTAACTAACTAACTATCTATCTATCTATCTATCTATCTATATTTATTTATTTATTTATTTATTTATTTATTTATTTATTTATTTATTTATTTATTTATTTATTTATTTATTTATTTATATTTCTACTTAATCCAATTAATAATTTAAAAGAAACATATAAAGTCGTATACATGTGTAAGGAAAGTCAAAATCTATTTATCATCTCCATTATAATCAATGACCTTGGAAATTCTCTTTGTCATATCAACCATCATGTAAGTTGGAATTAAGAAAGTTGGCAAGTAATATAATATTAATTTTGATTTATCTTGCAAAGTGAATTGTTCAGATGGGGATTTGGAATAGATTTCGTAAATACAAAACAAGGTGGTTGACGATGCAATTACAGCATAAATCAAACAATAAACGTAATATTTTGCTAGCTTTTTCTTGCTATCACTTTTTTTGAGTTTTTTTTTAGGTCGAGTTGTAAGAAATGAAAAATAGTGCAAGGAAATGAAGAAAAAAGGCAATTGGAATATGAGCTCAATCCAGCCAGCTGCTTTTAACCAAGTTGGGATGTCGACTAATAGAAAATCTTTATTTTGTTTGATATGGTAGTTGAGAAAGAAGCCAATTTGGTACTGTTTAGGCAACACGATGTTTGCATCGACCAAGATGGTGATAGGAATATGAATCAAAAAGTAGTAGTAGTAGAATGAGTCAATCATTGTGGCAAAAGGGATAGTTGTGCCTTTGGATTATATCTTTGGATTATATCTGGAAAGAGAATGAAGTTCGTTCATCCACAGCTCTCGTTCCTCTATTGTTCACATCCAGTGCAAGTGTTTCTCTCACTCGAGTCCCCACAAAAACTGGGATTGTTATGCTCAGCTCGGCTGTTTCTGTGGTAAAAGCACGTCGTTGTCCCTATAATTGCAATAAATTGATTTCTACAATTATTTGATGAGTTTTACTAAAATTTTATTGACTATGAATGGCTCTCTACATCTTGAATCATATAATTGTAGGTATCACTATCAGTATATTGCTAATTAACCACCCTTTACCACACTTTCATTCTTATTTTTGTTTTTGTTCAATTGGTTTTGAACCTGGTTTTGCTTTTTGTATGAGGCAATATCAATATAATTGATCTTTGGCTCAATTGACTTGAATGTGAATTTTTCTATATTATTTAAATTTTTAATATTATTATTATTACTGTTATTATTGTTATTATTGTTATTATTAGCAACAGTATTAGTATTTGTGTTGCTGTTGTTGCTATTATTCAAATTGTTTTTGTTGTTCTTTTTGTTTTTGTTCTTGTTGCCTTTTGGATTTGTATTTGTGTTTGCACCTAAATTGTTAACCGATTGTGCAGTAATTGGAGTGATCGTTTTAATAAATGACGTCTTGATAATTCTAAAATTAAATATATTTTTATCGGTGTCTTTATCTGTGTCTTTACTGGTATTGTTAATTGTATTCGAATTGCTGCTAGCTATACTCGTGTTCTTATTTTTATTCTTGTTAGTGTTGCTAATGCTGTTATTACTGTTTGCTTCAATATTTTCGGTTATCGAAGACTCTTCTATAATAGTTAAAGTATTGTTATTATTTGAAAACGAGTAAAATTTTCCAATGATAATTGTATCCAATATTGTAACTAATTTAATTCTCAAACCCAATAGTGATTCTAACGATGGTTGTTGAGCTTTGTGTGCCATTTAATACTGATTGAATAAATTGATAAGAAAAATATGAGATAATGTTATTCTGCCTGTCAAATAACATTAATGTTGTAACACTGAAATACGATTCGCTCTATTCTCTAGTATTATCTCTGGACTCTTGATCAATTTGAATTAAATGTCATCAATTCCACCATGCCAAATCCGTGCCTCTCCGCCTCAAATCCTCACTGTAGGAGTCCGTGCACAGGATGCTGGTTTCCGTTTGCGATTTTCAGCACGGCCCCTTCAGGCGGACGGTTTACGTCCGCAACAGCACGACAATTTAAGCGCTGAGACTCCACGCAGCAGAAGCAGCAGAAACAGTAGAAACAGCAGAAATGGACAAGCCAGAAATAGGTGCCTCTAACACCAGGAAGAATGCTTCTTCTTCATCTTCCTCTTCTGTCAGCTCCTACGTCTCTCCAGGTCCAATGCTCCCCTCTCCAAGTGGCTCAAACCTGTCTGCTCGCCAGTTCATTGTCGATTCAATGGACAAGCTCTTGCTAGATCCTGTAATTTACAACAACAACCACAACTCCCTTAGAAACTCAGATCTCAACGATGTTGATAGCGATGACGATAACTTGTCCATCTCCAACGATAACTTAGAAGACACGTTATTCGGTGATTTGCAGTATCAATATGATAAAGGTTTTGATAACAGCCATAACGATCCTGATCTGTCTGATCTAAACTTAAGCAATTTATCCATCCACGACTCAAATTTTTTGAATGAAAACAGCGATTCAATTCCAATTGCCAATGCCTTGAATTTCAATATTGGAAATGCTCCAATTTTCACAAATAACCATTTGAATTTACATCTAACTGAAGACGTCCAAAGACAGCACCTTCAAAAGGACGATCCTTATTACCACAACATTCATATGAATATCAATAATGACTATAAAAACAAACAGCAAACAGCAAACAAAACCAATGCTAACAATCTCGATAACATTGATGATATCATTGATAACACAAATATTGAGCATAACGATATCATAAACACTATTGATTCCAACATTTATGAAATCGTCCAGAATGAAATCAACAAAAACATTGATAATCACAACAGCCCACTAAACTCATCTCCAATGATTCACTCCAATCATACTCAACCAGATGACTCAACTAACCATGACATAGATTTAGACGATAACTCAATGAATTATTTCAACTATAATTCTCAAAATAACAATCAAATTTTGGATTCTCCAATAAGAAAAATTTATCACAATAACTCCATTGGTGGTTCGAATCGTGGAATTAATGAATTCGATCACATTAATCCATTTCAACAAATTCCCCAGAATTTTTTGGATCCTTTTAATAACAATAACTATAACCCTAATAATCCCAACAATCCTAATAATAACCCCAATAATTACAACACTTATAACAATAATTATAACAATTCAAATTCTTTAGATCCGGCTTTCAATTTCTCAACTTATAACAGAAATTCAACCATAAATTTCAACTCAAAGATTTTTTTTGAAAACTTTTTAACAGAGTTTAATGATTGGTTTGTTCACAACGATTTACATCTAAATTTGCCCTTGATTAAAAACGCTTTTAACAACCATCTTGAATTTAATAACTTTATAAACTTTTCTTATCAAAAGAAAACATCAATCATTAATAAACTAATTAAAAACCTATCTTTAAATAATCTGTCTTCAAATTCTATTAACAAAACCAATAACGACTACAAAAATCTTAATCGTAATTATAATAACATCAACACTAATGATAACAACACAGAACCCAATTTATCCATAAACTCACCATTTTCATCCGTCCCTCAATCAGCTTCTTCAAACTCCTCTGCCTCTTCTACTGGCTATAAATCTTTTGCTGATTATTATTTTAAAAGTCACAATAAGGATTCCTCTAATTTTTCTTCATCTTCAAATTCTCTAATTGATGATGGTGGAACCATCTATAAATCAAATTTTAATAAAGAATTGAAATTAGATTCTTTATCCTGTTTAACCTATATTTCAATGGGTAATTTTGCCGAATGTTTTTCAACCAAACAACAAATCTACCAAATGAAACAAAATTCAAAATTATTATTCAATTCTAATTTCTTGAAAATCTTAATTATTAAAATTAAAAAAATTATCAAAATTATTAAAAATTTCGAATTACCAATCTTACCTCCAACTTATAATCCAAACAATTTAAACCTAAATAGTTCAGACCCAATAATTAAAAACTATTACCAAAAATTAAACGATTTCAAATCGATATTAAAATTCTATTTTTTTTATCTAACTAATTTTTACTTTATGTTAAATTGTTTTATTTTTGAATTCTATGATCACACTTCAAATAAAAATAAAGATTTCAATAAATCTGATGATGATATCTCTGATTCAGATTTAGATATAATTGATGAATTTGATTTATCACCTGAAAGAAGAAATTATCATGATAATTTTATCAATGTTATTTCAAAATCAAAAATTTTAATTTATTTAGTCCATTTTTTAGAAGAATTCAGATGGAAACATAAATCTTATTATAGAATGAGAAATATTATTCTATTAATAAATAAGTTAATATTAATTGAATTCGATGTGATCAATTTCGATAAAGATTTAAAAAAAATAAAAAGATATTTAAACTATAAATTTGGAGTAAAACCTGAAGAAGAAATCATCAATGATTACACTAAATCCAAGCTCTATAAACCCTCCAAAAAACATAAATATCCTGAGCTTAATAAAAAACCAAAGAAATTATTTGCTTCTCCTTTAGATTATTACGTTTTTCGACAGGATTTAATGGCAAGGTATCCAAATATACAACCTCCCAAATCGGAATATCCAGTTCAATTTGATAATGGCTCTTCATTATCACAATATATTGAAACAGCTAGAACCTTAAACACACAGTTTTTCAATAATTCTTTACCCACTCCCGTCGTGCATATTGCTACACCGGCTCCATCACCTTCTTTATCACCATCAATACCAGGATTGGATGGAATGAATGGTGGTCCCAAACAAAAAAGAACCTTTCAAACTAATCAAAGTTATCCTTTTATATATCCTCTAGAAGATGAATTAGATTCTAATGTTCCTTACTCTATTAAAGAAGCAAGTGAGATTTTTTCCAAATCTGTGAAATTCAAGTTGGGAATTAAGCAATTATGGCATGAAAGAGATAATTTTATGAAACAAGAAAGAGGTTGGGTTAGTAAAATTAATCGACCAAAAAATCCTAAACCTGCTGAGTATGTTCATAATTATGAAAAAGATTTTGAAAATGAGATTGAACAAGAACCTTTAAAAAAATCTAGTGACGAAGCTGATTTAGATGATGATGATGATGCTCATGACATGTTTGATATTACTGATGTTGAAAAAGAGATTAAAAAATTTCCTGGTTATAAAGATCAGATTTTGTCAATACATAGAATCGAGGAATTTTTTAAAACGATTTTTCCAAGTTTAAATTCATTGGTTAGCATTTTAATCAAAGTTTTATTATCCAATAATAATAATAACACTTTTGAAAATAAATTATTAACACAATATTTATCATATAAACAGCAGGAGGAAAATTCTTATGACAAAATGAAAAATAATTTTGAGCATCATATAATCAATCATTTTTATCCTGACAATAGTTATAATTTTAATTTCAATGGAATGAGACCTCAAACACAAAAAAATCAACAACAGGGACCACAAAATGTTCAGTTTGATGAAAAACTATTTATTGACAAAGTTGAATTTTTAAGAGTAAAGGAAGTTACATTGAAATCGTCTACAAACATATTATTATTGTTGACATATCTTTTTAAAGTTTCACATATTTTGAAATTTAATTATTTTACAACATTAATCTTTGATTTGAATTTTATACCCATTGTATTTGAGTATTTGATTAACGAGAATTTCAAGGAAAAAATGTTGAATAAAGAAGTAAATGTTAATAAACATTCATTTTGGAAAGTATGCGAAGGGTTATCAGAAAAAAGAAAAATGTTAGTTGACCAAGTAAATGAGAAACCAAGAAATACAATTAGTATAAGTTATAATAATGGATATAATGGGTTAGAAAATGTCTATGAAAATGAAATCGAGAATGAGGACGAGTTGTATGACGAAATAACCAATTGCAAAGATTATTATTTTTACGACAATTCATTATCGCCACAAATTATTGATTCTAATAGTAGTGATGGGTTAGATGGATCGAACCTTGAGAAAAATCATATGATGTCACATTTAGATTACGGTAATCCTAAAAATGAATATATCAAAAATAGGTTTGATGACAGTGGGAGAATATTTAATCATAGATATTGTTTAATTATATCTAATTTATTGAAATTACTTCAAAAGACTATAATTGGGAAGACTAAAAGAATAACAATATTAAGAGATCGACAACCATCTGAGTTTTTTCGAGGTATTTTGGGATCAATGTATAATAAAGATATTTATAAATCTATTTTAAAGATTATTAAAGAGACCATACCATATAATGGGAAAAAATGGAAGACTATTAGTATGGACTTAATATCGCTATGTTATTTGCATTTAGATTTAAATTTGAAGGATAATTGGTTAACTGGAAAGGATATTGAGAATGAGATATTAAATAGTGAGGGACAAGAATTGGCAATGAGAGCATTGGTTCAATTTTATATATCGAGAAAATATGAAGATGGAATTGATAAGTTAGGGTATGAAAAAAGAGATGGAGATTTTTTCACCAGGCAAATGGATTTGTTATCGAATTGTGATAATAATGAATAATGATGAAGCTTAAAGTTATAAAATAATAATATAATATAGTATAGTATAATATAATAAAAAAAAATACATTAATTAAGTCTATATATAATTATATTTTTTTTTATATTAACTAAAATGAATATCGTTAAAAGTTAGAAAAAAATAATGATGACAAAAAACAAAAAAGATAACCAAGAGAATAGAAAGTCAAAATAGAAAGATAAAAAATAACAAGAATTGTTAATGAAATAAATGATATTAAAATTGAAATAAGATTTGACATTAAAGTTTAATTTTTAGTTTTTGAATTTAATTTTAATTTTAATTTTAATTTTTAATTTTATTTTAATTATTTGATTATTTTATTATAATTTATTCATAAAATCCTTTGCAAATTCGACACCAACAAAAGTAGCAGCATTGGCTGGGAAGGATCTCAATAAAGCAGGACCAACACCTGGGAAGAAACCTTTGATACCTTTAGTTTTAAGGATTTCCTTGATGACTTGAGCCATTGATTTGCTTACACTAGAAGATTGTTGTTGAGATTTGATGGTATCGACAGGGAAAACACCCAACCACATGGAAACACCAGCTAAACCACCAGCAGTTGAAATAGCTAATAATGATAATTCGCCGGAATCACCAGTTGTTCTCTTAGTTAATTCACCTTTAACATATTCATAAGTGGCGAAATATAAAGCGGAACCGGGGCCATCTCTTAGGACAGTGGCTAGAGAACCTTTAAATAAAGATCTTAAACCACCTTCTTTCAAGATTTGGGAGACAGTACCGATTAAAGATTTTTGGGATTTGGCATCCTGGATTTGCATAACGACTTTAACTCTTTCAAAGGGAGCAGCGATGGCAGTTGTTGGAATAGCACTAAAAAAACCGGCCATTGATATTTGAGCGATGGAGAATTTCGAAGGATCGGTATCATAGGCATAAGAAACAAGTTTTTTACCTAAATCATAACCCCAAAATGAGACAGCGAACATTGGAGTAACACCGATTAGAGGAGGGATGACACCTCTGTAGAATCCACGTAAACCATCTTGAGCAAAGGTTTTCTTGACACAAGAAACGGTAGATGAAGCAAAATTGGTTTGCATTCTGACTTTCATTAAATCAAAAGGATGGCCAGTTAAAACTGAGCAAATACCACCGAAACCACCGGCAGCAAAAGATTTGACATTTTCGAGTAATACACTGTCAGCCAAGACACTATCCACTTCGTCAGCCATTGTTTTGTATTTAATATAGGAAATTAGATGAGATGCAAAAAAGCTCAAAAAGAAAAAAAAATAGAATGATTTAGGAGGAAGAAGAGTGAATAGTGGGTAGAAAATTAATAAAAACTAGAGTAGTATCCAATTATTTAGTAATTTTGTTGGTGGTTCGTTCTTTTTCTGTTGGTTGTCTGATTGAAAAAACAAAATCGAAGGAAAAGGATTGAGTTTATATAAAATGGCATTCCAAAGACGATAGCGAGATAGACTAAAGGAAGATTTGATACGGCGGGCGCTGATTGGGTGGATGTATGGTGAGAGAGTGAAAAATGGATGCTGGGGTAAAAGAGAGAGAAGCAACACAGATCGAGCTGTGTAGAGGAAGCGTTTCGAGCGTTTGGCGCTGTTTTCGCATGGGGAGTGGGGCTGGGCGCGGCGAACAGACCCTGCACTGGGTCTAAGGAAGTCAGACCCCTGGAGAGAGGTTGCGACTTGGCTGCGTAGCCCAGTATAGGCAGTATATAGAGCGTGGTTGATGATCCCTGGCATATTCCATCTGCTATGCGTCTGGAGCTGGAGTCCTTGTGTGGAAGAGCATCTCCAGCAAACACAGAAGTTTCCCGATTAGTCGTGATCTGTGAAAAAAACGTCAAAGGAGCATCGGCTCAATGACAGAATGGAAAACGGCAACCCACAAAGCGAAATAAATGAGTGCAATATATCCAAAAGCGTCCTTTGATGCAAGCAAATCTGTAGAATTTAAAGATACTTTATCCAGAGAACAGCCATTTTGTGGAAAATTCTATTATAATAATTTCATGGTACAAGACAATACCATCAATGTATTGATATACATAATAAATAGGATCGGATAGTGTAATCAATTTTTCCCTATATATGTAACGTGACCACAATATCTGACTAAGCAGTGACTAAGGGATGCTTGAACAACAGCTAATCAGCCTGAATTAGTTAAAGACCATATAGACCGTTGAGGTGCAAATGAAAATGGTTAGAAAATAATCATAATAGAGAAATGATAAGTCTGTCATTAGAGAGATTAAATAAAATTTCCAAATCGAAAAAAAAGAGAAGGAATTCAATTGTCTTTTATATCAAACCAAAGTATAGCCATTAGAGAACAAATCATGTAAACATGGATCGTTGACCTGTTTGGGAAGATAATGCGAAGCTGGTCTTCTCCAACATTATTCCAAAAATTAAAATGAGAACAGTTCCGAGATTAAGCTGAATAAAGTCACGAGACTATTCCGATCTGAAAAGCGCGTGTCAATTTTTTTCAAAAAAGTATAACAAATGTTCTCTGGTAAAGTCGAACTGGTGACACAGCAGTATTACAAAACAGTACATATCACGTGATTCTCTGCTTTCAGCGAACAAAATTTTTCCCATGTTCCCCAACACTTCTTATCAAAACATCAAATTGAATTACTTCTGTTAATTCAATCAAATAACGCCGTTTTTTGTTGGTCTGTTACAGAACATAAATATTTGATAACAATGGCTGGAAGAGAAGGAGGAAAATTGAAACCACTTAAGTCTCAAAAAAAGAAGACCCAGGATCTTGACGATGAGGATAAGGCATTCAAAGAAAAAAAGAAAGCTGAAGCTCTTGCAAAGAAACAGTTAGCTGAAACAGCTAAGAAGGGCAAACCCTTAATTGGAGGAGGCATCAAGAAGTCTGGTAAAAAGAAATAGTCGCACCAAAGAAACTGCCCTGGTCCAAGCACCGCTATATAAGAGACAGATTCCCCATGTTCTCCATAGCATATATAGCATACATAGCACACTTTAATCCCACGAGGTGAACAGTTCCTGTTGTTTACCGTTGCTTACCCTTGTAATCCCGGATACGTCCCGGTCGTGGCTCGGTGCCGCAGCCCGTGACGCCCCGGCACGGGTTGCGGGTTATCCACCGGTGCTTGCGGTGCTCCCGAACCGGCCCCGACAGCGCGCGCAGCCTGCCTTCCGTTAGGGCTGTTTT
This sequence comes from Ascoidea rubescens DSM 1968, assembly GCF_001661345.1. Taxonomy (NCBI): domain Eukaryota; kingdom Fungi; phylum Ascomycota; class Saccharomycetes; order Ascoideales; family Ascoideaceae; genus Ascoidea; species Ascoidea rubescens. Next base: position 154,672 of record NW_017962928.1, on the reverse strand, counting down.
CCGTTGTTTTCCAGGTAGACTGGGCTGGATTGGGGCCGGATCTGGGCTGAAATCCACCAAGAGCGTGCTGGGTCTTCAGGGCCCCGACGGCCACAAAGGTGCCAGTGCGAGCGCAACTTGTGATTGGCCAGACTGTGCTCGATTCGATCGCAAATATAATCACCCAACAGTTTAGAATAGAAAAGCGGTAGCAGAGCTGGCACTGTGATACCGTCGCATTAATATTGCAGCACCATAGCAATTGCAGGGCAATTACAGGACAATAAAACTTGTCTGGTGCTTCGAGAGCCCACTGCCAATCGAATCCACTGACACCAAACTATTTGTCTATATATCTATTGCAGCCCCATGTAGCCTGCAATTGGAGCTATTGGAACTGCTCACTCATTATTCCATCTTTTAAACTTTTTTTGGTCTTTTCAACCAACTTAGTTTCCTCTATTTTTTTTTTTGCGTTTATATAAATATTCTTCTTTTCTTGTCCACTTATATCTCTTCAAATACTTATATAAAGAATTTATTTGCAGTTTTTTTCTTATCTATATTCCCTCATCCACACAATATCATATACTTCATCTTACGACTCTACTATATTTACTATATTTACTATATTTGCTATATATAACTATATTATAATTAAATATCCTCTTACACTACTCTTTATTTATTATTTATTATTTATTACTCATTATTCAATATTCGAAACCCATATCTGGTCGTATTTCCATATTCCTAATAATCCCTTTTATCTTTTATACTCTTTATTCTCATCTCTACCGCTTTCCAATTATAAATGGCTTCTTATTTCGATTCAGTTCCTGACTCTCAATTACCAAGAAAATACGGTGGTAGATACACTGTGACTTTAATTCCTGGTGATGATATTGGTAAAAGTATCACTGATTCCGTTGTTAAAATTTTCAAATCAGAAAATGTTCCAATCGATTGGGAAACCCCAGTATTAGATCCTTCCGTATCAACTAAACAAAACTTGTCCAAAATCGTCGAATCAATCAAAAGAAATAAAGTGGCATTAAAGGGTATTTGGAAAGGTGATTCTCATGCCTCAACCGTTGAATCAATCGTTCACTCTTCTCATGCTGCCTTTGTTTCCTTAAGAAAAGCCCTTGATATCTATGCTTCTGTCACTTACATCAAATCCCTCCCTGGTGTTGATACAAGATTGAACGACATAGATTTAGTCATCATCAGAGAAAACACTGAAGCTGAATATTCTGGTTTGGAACATCAATCTGTTCCTGGTGTCGTTGAAAGTCTAAAAATCGTCACTGCAAACAAATCTGAAAGAATCGGTAACTTTGCTCTAGAATTCGCTTTAAAAAATAACAGAAAGAAAATTACAATCATTCACAAGGCTAATATAATGAAATTGGCTGATGGTTTATTCAGAAAAACCGTTAGGGAAACAATTGAATCCCAATCAAAGACTGAAGATATCCAAGTCTTTGATATGATTGTTGATAACACTTCTATGCAATTAGTCTCCCGTCCCCATCAATTCGATGTCCTAGTCACTCCAAACCTCTATGGTTCAATCTTATCCTCAATTGGTACTGGTTTGGTTGGTGGCCCAGGTTTGGTTCCTGGTGCCAACTTTGGCAGAGAATTTGCCATCTTTGAACCTGGTTGTAGACATGCTGGTTTAGATATCACTGATGCGAACAAGGCCAACCCAGTCTGCTCAATTTTAAGTGCTTGTCTCCTCTTAAGACATTTGGATCTCAAGAACTTTGCTGTTAGAATCGAAACTGCTGTTAACCATGTTATAATGGAAGGAAAATTCAAGACCCAAGATATCGGTGGCACTGCAACAACTGATGAATTCACAGACGCAATTATCAGTAGATTGAACTCTTATGAATCCTTTTTACCTCTCAATTAATTCTGTCAATTTAATTGTTTAGATTTTATCTCGATTACGTATTCTAATATATATTAGCTAATCACTTATACATCCTTACATCCTATCTCTTTTTTTGTCTTCTCTTTTTTTTTCACCAGTTTGATATGTATTTATTATGAACAATTTAAAATAAAAACTAAATAACGTAAAAAATTTACTCCACATAAACTAAAAATGTCAAAAAAAAAAAAAATAAAGTAAAATAAAAATAAAAATAAAATAAAAATAGAAAAAAACAAACAAAAAAAGGAAAAAATCTAATCAACTCTTTTATTTTATAATCCAAAAATTGATATATAAAAAAAAATATGTAAATTACAAATGACTTATAATAGTTTTTTGTTTTTTGTTTCTTTTTGTTTTGTTTTTTTGAATTTTTTTTATCTTATAGTTTTTATTTGATTTAAAATCAAATCTAATCAGTTGATTAGTCAAATCAACCGACCAACTAACTAGCCAATTAGTTAATCTAAGCAAATATTTCAGTAACGTCAGAAGGCATTTCAACAATTTGAGTTGAGTAGAATTTTTCAATCTCAGTCATAGTTTCAATATCTTCTTTGGTAACAAAGTTGATTGCAACACCCTTTCTACCAAAACGACCACCTCTACCAATTCTGTGAATATAGTTTTCCTTGTTCTTGGGTAAATCATAATTGATAACCAACGAAACTTGTTGAACATCAATACCTCTAGCTAATAAATCGGTTGAAATTAAGATTCTTGAAGAACCAGTTCTGAATTCTTGCATAATAGTGTCTCTTTGTTGTTGACTTAAGTCAGAATGAATACTAGATACAGTGAACTTATTTTCTATCAATTTATCTGACAAGTATTCAACAGTTTTTCTAGTATTACAAAAGATAACAGCTTGAGTAACAGAAATAGAATCATATAAATCACATAAACAATCAAATTTATATTGGTTTAATTCAACATCAATATAATATTGTTTGATACCTTCTAAAGTTAATTCATCTTTCTTAACTAAGATACGAATTGGGTCTCTCATGAATTTAGTAGTAACCTCTAAAACATCTTGTGGCATAGTAGCAGATAAAAGGACAACTTGAGTAGTTGTTGGTAATAATCTGAAAACATTGTAAATTTGTTCTTTAAAACCAGATGATAACATTTCATCGGCTTCATCAAGAATAAACATTTTAATGTCGTCAGTTTTGAAAATACGTCTTTCAATCATGTCCAAGACTCTACCTGGTGTACCAACAACAATTTGAGCACCCTTTCTAAAAGCATCAATATCGTCGGTAATTTTGGTACCACCAATAGAAGCATGAACAGAAACTTTCATGTGAAGACCAATAGCTAAAACAACCTTTTGGATTTGTAAAGCCAATTCTCTGGTTGGAGCTAAGATTAAAGCTTGAGTAGCTTTCAATTTTTCATCAATGTTTTGTAAAGCAGAAATAGTAAAAGTAGCTGTTTTACCAGTACCAGATTGAGCTTGAGCTAAAACATCACGACCTTCAATAACAGGTAAAATAGCTCTTTGTTGAATAGCAGATGGTGATTCGTAACCATAACCATAGATACCTAATTAGAATAAAAAGAAGAAATGTTAGATACTGTCAAAAAATTGCTAAATTTCGCAATATCTGAATCAACATAAATATTTAATAAGGATAAGCTCAGTTTGATCTGATAAATCAAAATAGTTCTGTGATCCATTAAGAAAGGATTGATTGATATGATTTCAAAAAAAAACAAAAAAACTTGAGCTAATTTGAAAAAAAAAAATGATAAAAATAACAAGGGCAACAAAAAGAATAGTTGGAAACAACAGCACATACCTCTTAAAATTTCTTTCTTAAGTTTTAAATCATCGAAAGAAGCTACTTGTTTGTCATAGTTTGATTCAATTAAGTGTTCTTCGACCTCAGCAATACCTGACATGTTGACTTAGATTTATTTATAACTTGGTTTCAGTAAATAAGATAAAATTTATCCTTCCAAAAGAAAATAATTATAAGAAAAAAGGAGAAAGAGAAAATTTTCTGATTTTGTTAACAAAAAAAACAGGAATAAAAAATTTTCAGTGAATTTTTCAAAAAAAAGACGCGAAAAAAAACTTTCCTGATTTGAAGTATTTTAAAGTTTCTTGATGTTTTTCGCAAACCGCCGAAAAACTCGTAGCAACAATGCCCTAATTATCTCCGATTTGCGAAAAGGCCTTCAATACACGGAAAACAAAAGATAAGAGAGAAATAAATAAATAAGAAATTTATAATTGAATTATACAAGAAACTACGATTTAATAATCAGTAAAGGGGCCATGTTGGTTCTGGCTGCCATTTGGAGAATTGTTCTTATTGAGCATTTGCTGGAGTAATTGAAGTTGTTCTGGTGTAATTTCCGTATTGTTTATCTTGATGTTACTGTTGGTGGAATTGTTGCTTATGTTATTATTGCTAATGCTATGGTTCAAAGAGTTACTGAAACTGCTATTTTGGTTGTTGCCATTATTATAATTGCCATTTGTATTTGAAATAACAGGAAAATTTGGATTATATGGCATGGGTTGGTTTCCCATGAAGTTGGATTGCAGGTCAATGTTATTTTGTATAAAATTATTGTACTGATTTGATCCATGATTTTGATTGATGTATGGCTGATTTGACTGATTTATTGAATTTTGATTTAGAAACCCATTAAATTGTTGTAAATTGTTATTTCTCATGTTATTGGGAAAAAATTTATTATGATTATCACCATAATTATTGTTGTTGAAATTACTTTGTCTGTTAAAATTATTAAAAGCATTAGAATCATTTATATTGTTATAATTAGAATTGTTGAAATTATTCGAGTTGTTGATATTATTAAAATTATTTGAACTGTTGAAATTATTAAAATTGTTATAATGATTGAGGCTATTATTAAAATTTCTATTATTACCATTATAACTATTGTTATTGTGATAGTTATTGCTAATTTTTATCTGCGAATTAGCATAAGGATTACTATTTTTCTTCTTCTTGCCACCATCAATTGAATTTTTCTGACTTCCACTATCTCTATAGCTATCTTCAATGCTTTTGTTGCTCTGTAGTTGTGTTGCTTCTTTACCAACTTCATCAAGATTTCTCTTTTTGTTTCGATTTTTATTTTTTTCACCTTTTTTTTTGGCGCTTTTAGCAGCTGCTTCTGCTTCATCATCACTAAAAAACTCTTCGTCGACAATCTCTTCATCATAAACATTACTTGCATCTGTTGCTTTAATTTTTTTAATTTCTTGAGTAAATACAAAATCAGTATTTGCAACATCATAAAATATCTTATCACCGATTTTTCTTTCTTTTAGCATTGTCTTACCATTTTCATCATTTGGAATAATAACTCTAAAGAATGGTTGATACACTGATCCAAACACCTCAAACAAAGGCCCTAAAATTTTCCGGTCTTCAAAACAAAGAATAGAGTTTTCTTTTAAAATTCGATATTCACCTGAATTGTTGTATTTTATAATAAAATTTTGATCTATAATTGATGTTATTCTTCCAATATACTCAATCGGCCCTTTCAAATCAATACTTGTATTAGGTATTTCAACTGGAACTTCAGTCAACTCATGTCTTGATTTTATTGGTAAATTAGAATTGGGTTCATCATCTAAGTCAGCATAAAAAATATCATCAGATTCTCCATCATTTTCTTTATTATTTGAGTCTGAATCCGAATCTGAATCTGAATCCGAGCTTGAGTCTGATTCTGCATCTGATTTTGAATTCACTTTTTGCCCAAGAGTTTTATTGGACTCATTCTCATTTTCAAATATTGAGCTCACCTCCTTTTCAGAACCTTTTTGTATGCTTTCTTCGCTGGCTTCTTTCAAAGTATTATAAACATTAATAGAATCTACAACATCAGCTTTGATTTTACCTTTAGTAGATTCATTAGTTAAATTTTGAGACGTAATTTTTGTTATATTTTCAGGTTCAGGTTTATATATATTTGGGGTTTGACTTTTAGAATCAGTCTTCTTTTCAGCCTTAACATTCTTCACACTTTCATTTTCAGCATCAAATGAAAATCCAACTGAACTACTGATTTGATTTCCAACCTTAACTTCATTCTGATTATCGCTCTGATTATCATTTTGAATCTCAGTTGAATTTTTAGTTGATTCTTTAACTAAATCTTCCGTTTCCATTTTATCTAGTAGAACGATTACTTTATTGTTATTCATTGGATTGAAATCATTGATATCTGTATCTTTAACATCTGTTCTAGTAGCACTTTTTGGATCAACTTTTTTGGTATCATTGTTATTGTATATGTCGTTTTTTACTATTTCTTCGGTGACTTTGTGAGTGGATTTATCAGTGATTTCAAGGTTTTTTTCATAATGTATTTGACTTTCATTATCATTGATATTGCTTTCACTTTTAGTCTTATTGTGTACCCGATCGATTTTCAAATTGATTTTTTCTTCTGTGGCATTTCCAGTTATTTTGTTATCACAAACAATTTCAAGACTTGTATTTTTTCTTGGTTTATTTTGTAAAATTTCAACTAAACTGCTCTTGTTTTGATTATCATGAATTTTGCTATTATCTTTATAAAAAATTTCAGACTTATCATTTATAATTCCATTACTTGTATTTTCAGTTTCAACACTTATAATTTGATTAAATATTGATAAGCTGTTTTTACTTTGAGTAGTCTGGGGGTCTTGAGTCAATTGAATTGAATCTGGGTTTGTTGTTTGATCTGGGTTTTCAGGAGGTTCATTTAAAATCTTAGCGTCTTCTTGTACAGATGCAGTAGTAAACTTGTTTGAAAACTCTGTTGTTTCATTAAGCTGCTCTAAACTGTCCATTGTGATATTTTTAATATAAAAATACTCTACATATTAATAAATTTCTTCCAGAGAAGTTTCAAAAAAAAAAAAATTGGAGAAAATTGAAATTTAAGCGATCCGCAATCCGTTGTGCTGGATTTGAAGTAATGGTTAAAACCCGTTTACTATCAAAGGCATGAATATAAAGTTGAAAAAGAATTGATAAATAATAGTTATAGTTATAGTTATAGATATGATATGATATGATATTATGTAGTATATAAAGAAAAGGTAAATTTGATCAAGTGTGAATATTAAAATCAAACACTTAATTGAACAGTTTCATCATTGATGTATTTTGCGAAAGGAGCAAGAGCTTTTTTAACATCATTGTTTATGAATTTTTCAGTTTGCTCAGGAGCTCTTCCAATGAAAGTGGAAGGGTCTAATAAAACATCCAATTCATCCCAAATTGGCTTGAAATAAGAAGTCTTTTTGATTCTTTCAATTAAATCATTTTCACCACCTTGAAGTTTGACGTTGGCACTACTTTGATGGGATAAAACTCTGATTTGCTCATGACATTCTTGTCTGGATTCACCTTTTTCAACCATTGCCATAATGACATTTTCAGTTGCCATAAATGGTAATTCAGATAAGATTCTTCTTTCAATAACTTTTGGATAGACAACCAAGCCTGAAGAGATATTTAACATGGTGGATAATAAGATATCGACGGTTAAAAAAGCAGATGGTAAAGAGATTCTTCTAATGGCGGAGTCATCCAATGTTCTTTCAAACCATTGAACAGAAGCAGTTTGAACAGCATCATTGAATAAACCAGATAAATGTCTAGCCAATGAACAAACTCTTTCACATCTCATTGGGTTTCTTTTGTAAGCCATGGCGGATGAACCAATTTGAGATTTTTCGAAAGGTTCCTCAACTTCTTTCAAGTTGGCCAATAATCTGATGTCAGTAGCAAATTTATGAGCAGTTGCACCAACAGAGACTAAAGGAGCTAAGACATCGATATCGATTTTTCTTGAATAAGTTTGACCAGTAACTGGGTAAGCATGTTCAAAACCTAACAATTCAATGATTTTTTGATCCAAGGCTTCAACTTTATCATGGTTACCATGAAATAAAGATAAGAATGAAGCTTGGGTACCAGTGGTACCCTTTGCACCTCTTAAACCGATATCATCTCTAGCTCTAACCATGTTTCTTAAATCCCATAGTAATTCTTGAATCCATAGCGTAGCTCTTTTACCAACCGTTGTTAATTGTGCAGGTTGGAAATGGGTCCAACCTAAAACAGGCAAATCTTTATAAGTCAAAGCAAACTTTGACAATCTGTCGATAACATTGACCAACTTTGGAATCAAAATATCATAAGCATCTCTTAAGAAGATCAAGTCAGCATTATCAGTAACATAACAGGAGGTGGCACCAAGATGGATAATACCAGCAGCAGCAGGACATGTTTCTCCAAAAACATGAACATGGGCCATGACATCGTGTCTAACAATAGCTTCCTGTTTTTTAGAAGCCTCAAGTTCTTCATCGGTAATAATCAAATGTTTTTCCATTTGTGCAATTGCCTCATCGGTGATGATATCCAAACCTAAAGACTTTTCAGCCTTAGCAAGAGTTAGCCACAACTTTCTCCAGGTAGAAAAACGGTTTCTCACAGAGAAAATATGGGACATTTCCTCAGAAGCATATCTGGAAGATAAAGGAGTGGAATATTTATCGTTAGAACTCATGATCGGCAACAGAAATAAGAAAGATGATGAAAGATCTGAAAAGATTTGAGAAGAATTCAAAAAGGATCCCACAAAAAAATACAAGTAAGCTATAGATAGCAGACAAATAACAGAATAAAAGAGAAGCGAATCAAAAGAAGGGAATCAAAAGAAGGGAATCAAAAGAAGGGAATCAACACTGTCGCTATTGCTCACAAAACATCAGCTCTGGTTTTTTATTCGATTAAAAAACGATGAAAAAATGGAGCTGGAATTCGATGGAACGCTTTGAGGCGCGTTGAAGAGCGTTTAACTGCATGATCCACAGCTACGGGTCTGACTCGGCCTGCAATTTTTCAGCAGCTTTGGTGCTTTTGGTGTTTCTGCTTCCTGTGGTGCATGGGCAGAATGGCACACAAAGCGAGTGAAGGAGACATGGTTCTAGAGATGGTTGTCGACAGTGGGCCTTCTGCAGCAAAAGACCTGTTGGTGGGCAGCTTCAAGTTCATGCGATTGGCATTGAACCAAGCTGAGTTTGCTCTCTCTCAAAACGAGGTGCCTGTGGGTTGTATTTTTGTTTATAACGACAACGAGGTGATAGCTACTGGCTCCAACTCAACTAACGAGTCTCTATCTGGAATTACTCATGCTGAGTTGACTGGGATCACCAAGATATTGAAGAAGTTCAACCTACTAGATCTACCCAATAAGACTGCTCAGGACAAAGCTGATTATGTTTCCAATGTGAAAGCTTTATTTGCCAAAATAGATTTATATGTCACTGTTGAGCCTTGTATAATGTGTGCTTCAGCTTTGAGGCAGCTTGGCTTGAGAAGAGTTATTTTTGGTTGCACCAACGATAGGTTTGGTGGAAATGGTTCTATATTGTCAATCAATACTGATTCTCATTCAAACCCACACTTGCCAATTTATCAATCTTATCCTGGAATTGGTAAAGAAGAGGCGATTATTTTGTTAAGGAAATTCTATGTCCAACAGAATGTCAAGTCTCCAAATCCTCAAACTTCTTTATCAAATCCTAGAATATTGAAATATAATGAATTGCCAAAAATCAATTTTCATAAATTCTTGTCAAGTGAAGATTTTATTCAATTTTTTGGCCATGGAAATTATTCAAAATACTATGATAAAAATACTAATTGCAATAATAACAATAAAAATAACAAGACAATAATTAATAATATTAAATACGAATTTGATGACTATTTAGATCCAATTATGCCTTTGAATTACAATTTATTCCACGAAATTAATCAGTATCAAATTGACTCAAATATCATAATATTTGACCCGAAAAATATGCAAAACTTACCAATTGAAAACCAGTTCAATCATTACAATTACGACTCGATTATATTTCACGATAACATTCAACAATTCATAAATTCGTCAACTCAAATTTATAAATTTAAACATTTAAACCAAACTAAAAATAAAAAAAGAAAATATAACTATAACTTAATTTCTTAAATTAAAATTACTCATTTCTATAAATTATTTATACATTAATATTACGAGATTTAAATGCTGGTGTTTTCCGTAATATATTCTCGTCTCTCTCAATAACTGCAATCTCTTTCTCTCCAAAGCTATCTGCAAATAAAATGAAATTATATCTATCACTGAACCAATACGCTTTTGAACTCGAATTAGAGACTTTTCTATTGCTTTTCTCATTTAAGAGTTCTAATAGATTCATATCCTCGTCTATATCTTCATCATTTTCCAAATTATCATTCTTATTATCCTTATCTCCATTTTCCAACAATTCTTCATTTTCTAATACGCTTAACCCTTTAAATCTCTTTTCAACGCCTTTTTCATTTTTAACTAACCCATCTCTAATATTAAATGATAAATCATAAAATACTATCCAATCTGGTCCCCAAAACCAAATACGATCTTTTGAAATACTGTTTGTAAATATACCACAACATTTATTCTCCAACAAAACAAAACTTGTTGGTAAATATTCAGAGTTATTCTTTGACCATTCACTTAATAATGATAAATTGTTAGATTTACCATCATCATCATCATTATTATCATTATTATCGATTTCAATAATTGTTTTTGATAATATAATAGATAAATAATTAAATTCATATATTTTATGGTCAATAGCTATTACTATCAACGTATTTCTATTAGTAAATTCAATATCACAAGGAGGAACAGATAATTTAGTCAATTGAAACGATTCATTACTTTCTAATGAGATGATATTGATTTCACCTGAAAATCTTGAAACCGCTATATATTTATTATCTTTAGAGATTTTTAGGTTTTTAATATTTAAAAGATACTCATATTTCGATTTTAATTTTTTGTTTTCAGATATTTCTAATTCAACTGGATTGATTATCAAATCATCAATATTATCGATATTCTCTTCATTTTCAAAATTTTCAATATTAAAACTTATTTTATAAATCTCATTATCTGTTGTTAAAACTATTAATGTATTGTTATCATTGTTTAAAAATTTTATCAACTTCCCACTATACTCATTCAATTGTTCACTTAAAACTCTTAATTTCTTAATTTTTAATCTTGGTTTATTATCTATTGTTTTAAATTCGGTTAATTTAAAAACTCTAATGTATGATAAAGTTGATACAGCTAAATATTTCCCATCATTTGTTATTGAACAAGATGAAATATTCTGGTCTTCAGATAAAGATAATTTAGATATTAGTTTATAATTATCCGGAGAAAAAATTTTCCAGATTTTAATTGTTTGATCTTGCCAAATTATGATAAATTTTTTTAAAGAGTTGACAATTAAATTTTGTTCCAATTGTTGGGTAATTGGGATTTTCTTAAAAGGAGTTGAATTGAATTCTTTTATTGAATTTATAATTATAGTTTTTTCTACACCACCAGAAACTAAAAAATTTGAAAATTTCGACTGAAAAGAAGCAATTGATCTTATATCATTTGAATGGCATAATCTTTTGTAGGAGTTAACCCATTGAATATTTTTTGACTGACTTTTTTGATTATTTCTTGCAACTTCTACTAAATCAAAAGAATATATTTTTCTATCAATTCCAGCACAAAAGACGTTTTCTTCGGTGAAATCCTTTGTTAAAGTTAAGATATCAGATTCTGATATTTTAAAAGATTGCCTTAAAGTGAAATGAGTTAAATCCCAAAATTTGATTGAACCAGTTGAATCACCACTAACAATATAGTTTTTAGCTGGCAATACTAATATTGACCAAACTAACGTGCTTTCAACTTTTGATTTATCGACTTTCATTGTTGCTAATAATTTGCCTTTGTTGATTCCATTAACACTCCAACATCTAATTCTGCCATCAGCACAACCGCCTATAACTTGTTTATTTTTATTAAAGGCTATTGATAAAATTCTTGAATTTTGTCTTTGTAAAATTGAGTCATGTTCTAATGAGCCAGGACCACCAGAAATATCGATAAGAACAGCAGAACCATTATCGCACCCAACAATTAAATGATTTGAATCATCACTTATATCTATTGACCAAATAATACCTGAATTGCAATCATAATTTTTCAAGGGCAAGCCATTTGACAAATTCCATTCGGTTATTACGGTGGAACCACCTATTGAAAATAATCTTGGAATATTATCTTCCCATAAAGCCCAAACCAAACCTTCAATAGATCTGTTTTTACCACCTCTGATAATCAATTCTTGAAACCAATTAAACCTTGGGTTCCAAATTTCTATATCACCATTTGATCTACCAACGGCTAATCTCAAATCAATTGGAGTAAAGGAGTTATTTGATTTATGGCTAAAAGCTAAAGATGTGATGGTATGGGGCTCATAGGGAACAAATCTACAACGGTGGATATCCATTTTTCTTGAAAAATATTATGTATAAACAGATGAACTGTTGATGATGGTTTAGTCAATTGTTTTTATTGAATAAAAAATTTTCAGTTTGAATTTTTCAAAAAAAAAAAAAAGAATAAAGTTTGAGACCAACTTTGTGGGCCAGTCCAAAAAGTTAATATTTCTGATTTGAGCCTATAACTTATTTATTGTTTGCTATTCGTTTAAATATAAAATAGTATATAATTACAAAGAGTTTTGGAGAGAGAGCAAGTTTTTTTTTATTTCAATGGTCCAGTTTTTATATTCTAAAAGAGAGTCTTTTATATCTGGTGTTGAGGAAGGGGTGAGTAGGTCGCCCATGCTATAAAGGTAGTTGTGATTACTGTCACCTGTATGATTGCTATTATTCAAGTTTTTAGTGAAAATAGTGTCTAAATTGATGCATTGATATTTGAATTGTAAAGATTTAAACCATTTTTCATTTTTGATTAAATTAAAGGATAAAGTTATCCAAAATTTTAAGTCTGTGTCATTGATATTTGCTGAAGATATCTGAAAATTATTAAATAAATTTTTCTTAAAAATATTGAATAAACTGAAATTTTTGATTAAAATTTTATTATAAATGGTAAAGTAAAGAATATATATTAAGGATAATAATAAAAAGTTTTGATTTTTAAATTTCTTTTGAAATTTTTTGAAGAATTTAATTAGTTTTAGACAGATAAAATTTTGAATTTTGAAGTAATTACATAGTTCAATGATTTTTTTGATTGATACTTCATTTTTATTGTTTGGATTTGATTTTAATGGAGAATTTTTCAATGGAGATAATTTTGATGGAGATAACTTGGATGGTGAATTTCTATGAGGAGAAGACTGATTTTTCAAAGGAGAAGATTTTTTTGGAGAGTATCGATTTTGTTTTCTGGGTGTGTTTAATAGAGTCTTATCGTTTTGAATAAGTGTGGGTTTATTATCATTGTTGTTGTTATTTTCACTTTTGTTATTATTATCAGTAAAATTCAACTTTCTTCTTTTGGTAGCAGGTAAAGGCAAAATTGAGGATGTTTCAATTTTTTTTCTTTTTTGAATTGGCGAAATATTTGGATTGTTATTAAAAGCCAAACCAAAAATAGTTAAACCTCTTCTGACGTTTTTCTGGCTGATTGGAAACCTATTTAAACTTGGAGTTGACAAATTCAAATAGTTTTTTTTATTGTTTATAATGTAATTTATGGCGAAATAACATGAGAAATAAGTTCTTGAAATTTCCAAATTTTGATCTAGTGTTGGTAGTTTGATTTTGGATTGTTGCAAATAGGAATTGCAATAGAGGATCAAATCGCTGGGATATGCTTCATCGTGAGAAGGCAAAATATCGCTTAATGCTTGTTTGATGTATGAATCCATTGCTCTTTTTGAGAATTCTGCTTCCCAAAAACCTGCTGTTTCTGCTGTTTCTGCTTCCTATGAAGAGAAAACAATTTGGAGCCAGCTTTGTGTATTGCGGAAATATCACGGATGACATACATTTTACATCAGCCGTTGCTCCACCACTGTTCACGGATATGCCTCCACTGGAATCCGCGGACCAATCAATCCACCTTTGATTCAAACCCAATGAAGCTGGAGTTGTTGAATGAGTCTGTGATAAGTGTCGATAAAACCAGAATACAATTGCAAAAATGTTTCGTCAGTCTGCTAGATCTGTTGTGAACTCTGCCATAAGGTTCCCATCTGTCAGATTTATTTCAGATGTTTCTACTACTCCCAAGGAAACTTTTCTTTCAAAAGAGCTCGTCACAGGTGCTCCAAAAGAGCTCAGTACCCCAGAGAGAAGTGTTAGAATCTTTCAAGAGTGTAAACCTGCTACTCAATCAGGTCACAATAACGGGAAATTCTGGAAACTAGATTGGGATGTTTTAGGGAAAAGCAATAGATGGGAAAATGATTTGATGGGATATCAATCAACTGGAGACTACATGCAAACAACAAGCTTAAAATTCGATACCAAAGATGCTGCTATCAGATTTGCCGAAGGTCAAGGCTGGACATATTATATCCAAGAACCAAAAAAAAGACATTTCAGAAAAAAAGTCTACGATAATAATTTCTTGCATTGTCCAGACAAATTGAAACACATTAGAACTAAATAGTTTAATTCCAGCATTGACCATTAAATAAATATTCTACAATACTCTATTCTCTTTTGCTTTATAAAGATATACTAAATTAATGATATTTAGCCAATTTTGATTACTAACTCGAACCGTAGTATGGAATGCTCAACTTCTATTATTTTTCCCTGAATCCCAATGTATTACAGTATAATTTGCAAAAGAAAGAGACTTCTTCACCATTTTAATTTCGAACCAAATTGTGGTTATAGATAAGATTCCAACATTATTCTCTGATTGAGGATCTTTCCCTTTTCGTTGTAGAACTGTCAAAAACAGAAAAAATGCAAGATTTCTTTATTAAGTAGTGTCTTGTTCAGGTATTGCCTAATAAGGATTACTTGTATTTAGGAAAACCTCTTTCATTTTGAATTGAATATTCAAGTTGAATCCATCGATCACTGGATTGTTGAGCATTAGGCTATTGATGTATTATATTGGTTGACTAGCTCTTTTATTCTATCCCAGATGTCCCAGGAATTGAATCGAAGCACCAAACTACATTTGCAGGTTCTCATTAAGTCGCTACTGCCAAACCTTCCAAGCAGCGAGCTAAATCAAATCTATAATGAGCTATTACAATACATTGACTATTTGAATAACAATAACCACAGTTCTATTCTTAATCCAAATCTTAATCCAAATATTAAGTCTGTAGATGATTTGTTAATTTTGTTTCAAAATAGATTCAACTTAACCAATCCAAACACTTTAAATAATAATAACCATTGGATTCATTTCAAAAATTTATTGCAATTATTAATTAATTATAAAAACTTAGACCAAATTGAAAGTTATTTATCTTTATTAGATTCTTTTCATGATATTCCAAATAATAATAACAATGTTATCAATAACTCAAATGCTGATATTAATCATTTATACATGAACCCAAACCAAAATTTTACTTCATCTTCTCAAATTCCAACTAGACAACTTCAACCAAATCAAATAAATCAACAAAATTATAGAAATTCATTTCCAATTTCAAGAAATACAAGTAGAAGAGCTTCAATCGATCAAAGAGGGCCTATATCAAGAGGCAGCATTGATTTTGGCAAAATCAATAACAATAATAATCAATTTTTTACTAGAGATCCCAGTCCTTTAAATAATCAAAGAACTGGCTTTTCAAATTTCAATTCAAATTTAAATTTAAACTCAAATATTAATTTAAGTAATTTAACTCTATCTGAAATTGCTTTAAATTATATTAAAAAAGAGAATCCAGAACTAATTAATGAAAATGAAATCATAAATCATCTTTTATTCAACTTACTTGGCTCCACTTCAGAATTATTTCCACTAACCAAATTTAAAAATTCTATTAATGACGAATTTTTCTTTAAAATTAATATACCAAATTTTATTAATAATTCAAATAGTGGGCTTTTACATAACATTTTAGAAGTGGCTTTGATTCATTCAATTTTAAACGAGTCATTAAAAATCAATGATAATTTAATTAACAGTTATAATTATTCACAAATTAAAATGAGTTTTTATTCTCAGTTATCAATTATTTTAAAAAACTATATTAAAGTTATAGATGACTTGCAAAGAAAAAATTCTGATTTTATTAATAATAACAACTCAATCAATTCAAATAATAAATTAACTTTGAGAAAAATATATTTATTTTTATTTGATGAAATTATTAAATTTCGATTTTATTTACATTTAAATGAAAATTTAAAGCAATTGAGAGATTTTGAGTTCTTGAATTTAATTTATAATTATACCAAATTCAACGATTACTTGATCCAAAGGATTTCGATAGATTTTTTTAAAGCATGTTATCAACCGTATTTGAAAATTATAATAAATTGGGTAATTAGTGGAGAGTTGGTTGATAAAAATAATGAATTTTTTATTAATTTTATAGATATTTATAATGATTTTAAGGATGGCAATAGTGTTTTTAATATTAGTAATATTAATAATAGCATTAATATTAATAATGTGATACTTGATAAAAGTAAAGTACCAAAAGACATTTTTTCTTTTGAAATTTGTGAAAAGATTTATCAAATCGGAAAGACGATAATTTTTTTAAAAAAGAATTGTAAAGAGTTGGGATATTTGAAGCAAATAAATGAGAAATATTGCAGGGTCTATCAACAGTTTTCTAATGACAATTTTGAGGTTAATAAGAATAATAACAATTTAATGGAGTTTAAAAAATTTCGAAAGATTATTGAAATTGAGTACAAGGAGATATTAAACTATTTCAATTTGATTATATTTAAAAAATTTAAAATGTTTGAGCATATTAAGAATATGAAAGATTTTTTATTTATGGGAAAGGGAGATTTTATTAATTTGTTGATAGAGAATTCTATTGGAATATTGGATGAAAGATCGGATCGGTTGAGGACGCATCAATTAACCAAGATATTGAAAAACTCAATTAATGAGTCATCTATCAATAAGTATGGTGATGAGTATTTGAATCGGATTGATGCGCGAATTATTGAATTGGATAATGGAAATAATATTGGATGGGATGTGTTTACATTGGATTATAGGATAAATGACAATCCCATTAGTTTGATATTAAACAGCGGGAATAGTAATTTAAATTTACGGGAGTATTTGAGAATGTTTAATTTTTTATGGAAGTTGAAAAGAATAGATTATTTGTTAAATGAGAGTTGGGTTGAGAGCAATTTGTTGAGAAAAAACCGAATGTTTAAGCATGTTGAGAGTTATATTTACAAGTTGATTAAGAATGGAAGTGAAAATGGGGGGATTTTAAATAAAAACGATATGAATAAAAAATGGATGGTTTTTAAGAATAACAGGTTGAATATAATGAAAAATGAAGTTTTGAAGTTTTTGAATAAAATGATAAATTTTTTTCAGTTTAATATAATAGAGGATAATTATTATAAATTGATTTGTTCATTGGTTAAAATTGGGGAAGGCAATGGTGATAAGATTGGTAGTAGTAGTGGTGAAGGAAAGAATTTGATAAAGAGGTATAATCAAGTGATTTTGCCCAAAAGGAAATTTATGGAAGATAACAAAAGAGAGTTTGAAAAACATGAAGACGAGAGATTCGATAAGTTCAATTCGATAATTCGGAACAAGAGAAATTACATCAAGATGCCTAAAGAAGAAATGGAGGAGAATTTGATAAAGGAGAATTCTATTGACGAGTTGGAAAAAATCTATTCCAGGTACTTGATATCAATATCGCGAAATAAAATATTGAGTAAAGATTCGCTGGAAAGCAAAGTTGGGGAAGTGTCGAAGAAATTGTTTATAAAACAGTTCAACCAGTTGATCAACTTGATGTACCAGTTTATAAACTGTTCGAAAGAGTTTATTGAGTTGACGTTTGAGATGATCAAGTTGTTTGAGCTACAGTACGAAAAGGGGACGAGCGAGGGCGACGAAATGGCGGATAAGGAGGTGGAGGTGGAGTTGGAAATATACAGCGAGATGGAAAGTATCAACAAGAAGCTACGCACCATCTACTCCAACATCAGCAGCATCTACCGCCTCTTCAACAGTTGCAAGAAGACGTTCACAGACGACTTGGTGTCGGATAGCGATGTGCACCTCCGGAACGTCGGATACACGTTGCAGTAGGACGCAGCGCCACCGCGCACCGAAAGGCCGGCAGCACACGCACCAGCGGCAGCAATGCGCCACCGCGAGAACAGCCGTGGCGCTACACGAACAGCGCGCCCGAAGCGCTCGCTAAGGACACGGCGGTCGCTAAGCAGCGCGCGAGGTCGGGGGGAGCAGCGCTGGCCTGGTCAATTTCCATTTCGACTTGCACAGTTGAATTTCTTTTCATCTTCAAACTCAGCTCAAACGTCTGGTGCTGATACTCGTTGATTCTTCTGTTGCTTTATTTGCTGTATGTCCTTCGCCAGCTCTGATCTGTTGCTTCTTGTCCCTCCAAACCAGCTTTTTTCCTCTGCCTCCATCCTGCCTGTCTTGGACTTGTTTTTGATTTGTTATTCTTTTTTCTCTGTTGTTAAACATAAACAAATACAATCAAGATGCCCATGGAAGATAACAATACTCACTACGATCAATCTGGTAACTACAAAAAACATTTTGCAAACAACCACAGGGCCCCCCTCAGATACAACACTAATGGCGTTAAGCTCAACAACTACCACAGCAGCACCCATTCCAACTTGACGTACCACCATAGCTCTTATCACTCATCCTACTATGAGCCCACTAACAATCCTTACTTCTATAACCAACACCAAAACCAGACCCAGACCCAGACCCACAGCCTAAATCAAAACCTACTTCAGAATCAGACCCAGCAACAGCAAGGTTACTATCTCAATGGCCAATCTCCCTACTACAGTAGAAGAGCCGATGTTTATATTCCCAGCTCCAGAAAGCAGCCCAATTCCAGAAAGCCTGATATTTATATTCCTTCATCCTCCAAAAACCTGTCCCAGCTGCTCAAACCACAACCAAACCAATCTCCATCTTCTTCCTCCAAAGACACCAACATATCACCCCAACAAAACGAGCTCTCTGCTAACTCGCCAATTTTGCTCTCCTCGCCTGCTTCTACGCCTTTGATAAAGGATGACTCCAGTTCTCCACACTCAAACATCACCACTGCTTCCTCTTCCACGACTGCAACTTCTCTGATTCCCTCACTTTCAACAAAATCCCTATCCTCATCCAATAACGATGCTAATGCTTTTACTAGAACTGATTCCAACTTTAATTCTAATTCTATCGCTATCTCTAATGTCAACAACAACAACAACAACACTAATACCAATATTACCACTGCTAATTCTAATCCTAATTCTACCTCCACTCCCAATTTTAATTCCAACTCTAGCTCCAACTCTAGTTCCAACTCTTTGCTTTATACCTCTTTTTCACACAAACTCACCATCACATCCTCATCTCCTGCCACCCCCTTATCAGTGACATCGACTCCATTCAGCCATAATTCAACCTCAATCTCCAACACATTGTCAAAATCACATTCCCACTCAAATTCCCACTCAAATTCCCACTCAAGATCCCATTCCCAATCACAATCCACTTCAAATTCAAATTATAATCAAAATTCGATCAAAATTCCAAAAGCTCCAAAAGCAATGCTGAACGGCAATTTAAAACCTCAAGTTTTTAGAGTGGAGTTGAAAAAAAAGGATTCCTCAACAATTGATTCAAATTTTTATAACGATTCAAATATAACCGATCAATACCATAGACAGGATTTCAATTTCAACCTCATACACTCTCAAAATAATCTACCCAATGATAACAAAAAACTAAAAAAAAATTATAGAGTAACATTCGATCCAGAAATCTACAAAGCTTCCACTTCTTCCCAAACAAAAGATATTTCCTCCAGAAAACTTAAACACAAATACATATTCCAAGGTGACATTAAACTGAATGAAAGAATTGATCCAAGAAAAGACTTGATTAAAAAAAAAATCAGCGAAAACTCAAACACCAACGCCTACATTAAACTAATAACAAAAAAATCAAAAAAAAAAAATTATTTCAAATCCTTACAATTTCCAATCTATAACTATGACCCCAAAACTTCAATCAACACTCCCCTTTCAAACCATTTAGTCATTTGGAACTTTCCTCACAATTTTAATCAAAACTTTCTAAGAAACACATTTCTGAAATTCGGTACTATTATTGATTTTCAAACGGTAAAAGATCCCATTAGTGCCACTCCTGTCTCTGTTGCTCATTTAAAGTTTGATAATGACAGTAATAAAAATTTCGTCAAAGGCTACAAATCTTGCTTAAATGCCATAAGAGAAACTCATAATAAATTACCCCTCGATAATGTCCTAATCCAAGTGGGTTTAAATACTTCAAAAAACAAACTTTTAGAATCAAGATCTGCAATTGCTATAAAATACTCTCAGGAAAGAAAAAGACGTCTAGATCTAGCCAAAAAAAGAGAAATCGAAAAACTAAAAAAAAAAGAATTGGAACAGAATTTCATTAAAAGAACTAAAATATTAGAACAAGAAAAAAAAAGACAGATGGAAAAATTGCTTAAATTAGAAGTTCAAAAATCAAAATCTTTGCATAGAGATAACCATGCCATTCTCAATTCAACCATTAAACAATCAGAACCATCTTTTTCTAGCGTATTAAATTCCAACTCTTTTAAACCTGAAGACGAAACTTTATCGCTTTTAAAAAAAAAAATAAATTCAATCAATTCAACCTCAACTCCTAAGACACCTTATCTCCCAAAGCATAATTTATTAAAAAATCTATCTCAAGTCTTATCTGCTAACACTAAATCTACAATTAATAACAGAGCATATATTCTTATAAGTACAAAATTTTTGCCAATAGAAAAAGTCCCAATAAAACTATTTAAAAAAAGACTATCTTCATATATGTGGGCTAAAATTTCGGCTGAGCCAAATAGGTGTTTTGTAATAATATTCAATGATCCAAAAGAAGCAGAAAGGTGTTATAAAATGGAAAATGATAAAAAATTGACTAGATATCGCTTGAAAATGGAATTATATCTACCAGAAAAAAAGGTTATAGAAAATAAAAAAACTCCATCAGAGCAAACTCAATTGAGAGATCCAATATCGGAGGCTACTGATATAATACTAAAAGAATTATCTGCCACTTTAATGAAAAATGTCAGAGAAAGATTTATTGCACCAACAATTTTGGAATATTTGAAGGATGATAAGTTCAAATTAATGGAAGAAGATTATAAAAAGGAAAAAATCGAATCACAAAAAAAAAGCAAATTGGAAAATAAAGACAAATCTGTAAAAACAACTTTGACCGAGCCCAAAGATTCAAAGCGAGATGAAGCATCTGAATTTTATTCAATTATTAGTAAAGAAAAGGTTAGATTGCCTATTCTTTCAGGCTTTAAAATGAAAAAAGCACCCACCCAAAAAATTAAAGTTTTAGATGATTCTGAAAAAAGTTTAAAGTTGAAAAAAAAATTTGAAAAAAACCAAACCAAACCGAAATATGAAGAAATCATATCTTTTAAAAAGTCCGAAAAAACTATAATTAAAAAGTCCTTTTCCAAAAACGAAGATGAATACGACTATGAATATGAAAAAGAAAAAGAAGAAGAAGAGAAAGAGGAAGATAATTATCGCGAAAATAAAGATGAATTAGATTCTCAATATTTCTCTAGTTCAAGAAATAGTCCTCAACCTGAAATTTTAATTTCTGGTAAAAGAAAAATTGAAGATTCTCTCATGATTCCAAGAAAGAGAAAGAAACTCCAACAGAGAATATTTTCTTCAGATGATGAAGAAATTGAGGAAAAAGAAATCGAAGATATAGAAGAGACGGAGAATATGGGGGATATAAAAAATGTGGAAAAAATGAAAAACCATTTTAGTTCTGTAGATGAATTAAATTTTGAATCTACTTTAATTTCAAAATCTGATAAAGAGAAGCAAAAAATAAACGTGCCACCAAAAAAATCCAAAGCTAAGAGCACTGAGAAAAAGTCAAAGAAAAATAAGAAAAAGCTTTTAGATACCAGTGCCCAATCAGAATCCAAAAAGACAATTTTTAAAAATTCAGCAACTGTTAAAGAAGTTAAAAAATATGAGGAACCTTTTGAAGAACCTGAGATGATGGAAGTTGAAGAAGAAGTTAAACATGAGAGTGAAAATGAAAATAAAAATGAAAATGAGGAGGAAGAACTGTTTAGTGATTATGAAGAGATTTATAAACCCGAACCAGGACTTGTTCCCAAAACCGTATTTCCAAAAATTGATCTCAATACACTAAAACCTACTTTGGAAGACTTTTTATCAGTTATTGATAATGAAGAAGATGTAGAGTTATTAAGAGAAGTGTTTAAAAATGAAAAACCATCAGATGAGTATGACGATCCTTTATATCATTTTTGGTTAAAAAAAAAGTCTATTGAAGATTGTCGAAGTTCCAGTTGTATTGTTTCACAACTTAATCCAAAAACTAAAGAATTTCTTAAAGAACAAGAATCAGAGATTGAAAATAATCCAGATTTGTTGAATGATTTGGAGAATGATTCTGGATCTAGTCGAAGTCAAGGTTACAGAAAAATACCCGATTCACTCAAGTCATTATACTTACCTCATCGTCGTAGAGTTCATGGAAATGATCCCTTGACAACTATTCAAGGTGAGGATGGCAACGAGATTTCACTGAGAAATATCCAAAGTTCTAGAGTAAATAGA
Source organism: Ascoidea rubescens DSM 1968 (assembly GCF_001661345.1). Lineage (NCBI taxonomy): Eukaryota > Fungi > Ascomycota > Saccharomycetes > Ascoideales > Ascoideaceae > Ascoidea > Ascoidea rubescens. Next base: position 131,971 of record NW_017962928.1, on the reverse strand, counting down.
GCTAATAGCAGAAGATATGTTGCAGATGTTACTGCGACATTTGAAACTGATATATTGAAATTGAATCAATTAAACAAAAGAAAAAAACCTGTTTCATTTGCAAGATCAGCTATTCATAATTGGGGTCTTTATGCATTAGAGCCTATAGCTGCTCGGGAGATGATTATTGAGTACGTCGGAGAAAGTATTCGACAACAGGTTGCAGATGTACGTGAAAAACAGTATATTAAATCTGGAATTGGATCAAGTTATCTTTTTAGAATCGATGAGCAAACAGTGATTGATGCTACCAAAAAAGGGGGCATTGCAAGATTTATTAACCATTGTTGTCAGCCTAGTTGCACTGCTAAAATCATCAAAGTTGATGGTAAAAAGAGAATTGTGATATATGCATTGAGAGATATTAAGGCCCATGAGGAATTGACTTATGACTATAAATTTGAGAGAGAATTTAATGATGAAGAGCGTATTCAATGTCTTTGTGGATCTGAGGGTTGTAAAGGATTTTTGAATTAATGGGGTTAGTTAAGTTAGAAATTTGGGAAAAAGCCAAATTATAAAAACAAGCTTTTATTATAAATAAAACTTCTGTATATTACCTGTAATTTATTATTTTATTTTTGTTACCTTAATCATTTATCTTCTTTAAAGTTTTTTTATATCTTAATGCTTAATGCTTCATTGCTTGGAAACAAGAAAAACTAGTTTTTTTTTGTTTCATTTTGTTCTTTACCTTTTTTTTTTTAGTTTTTGATTTTTGTCTTCAACGATTTCACATTTAATATAATTATATTTATGTTTATTCGAAATGGATTTAGTTTAAACAGTGCAATATTAGATTAATTGAAAATAATTGAAAAAAAATAGCTTTAAATACCCAATACTGTCATTTTTTAATGAAAATATTCTCTAATTGAATAACAAAAAACCCACCGCATGTACCATCGATATATGTATAATCATCAGCAAAACAACTTGATCATCCTTCTCTATTCTTTCTTCTTCTTCTCTATCTTTTCTTTATTTTTTCTTCTTTTT
>NW_017962928.1:116907-127830 GCF_001661345.1 Ascoidea rubescens DSM 1968 | reverse complement strand
ATGGTGGCAGCTGGCACAGAGGCTTTCCCACAGGCCCTGGTGTGTATCCCCAGACACTCAAGAAGGCTCTATTGGAGAAGAGCTCGAAGCTATAGTGTGTTGCATTGTGTTGTGTCTGCCAACTGAGTATTTACATTTATTTGTGTTGCAATCTTGTTGATTATGTCAACGGTATTTATAAAGTAACATATAATAATACACCAAAAGAATCATCTTACTATCTGGTAATAACTCATAAGTTTTTCCATCTCAAACAATTAGATATAATCAAAAAAGTGATAAGATTAAATGAAATGAACAAGGCAAAAAAACATTAATGGAGCATCCAAAATAAAGAAAACGTTAAACAACAAAATATATATAAAATAAAAACAAAACGAAAAATAAAAATGAATATAGTAGAAGTAAAAGTAAAAATAAAATCATTAATATTTTCAAACAATTTTATAGAGACTCAAAGAAAAAATCACATTTCAAAGAATTTAAAACATAAATTTTATTTATCTTTTTTTTCGCTTCGAAATGTCGAAGCTATTTTTTTTCCAGCTTTTGATAGTTTTTTTGCTATAGTTTTTTTTCTTTGATTTGAACCATCTTTTGGTGATGTTTTTGTTTTTTTCGATTTAGAACTATAATGCTTTTCCGATTTAGGGTTCAAACTATCATTCTCCAATTGTTTGAGTTCGCATAGTGGAGAGGATGAAAAAGATACAGAAGGTGAAGAAGGAGATGATGATGAAGAGTCTTTTGACACAGGGTCGGTTAAAGGAGAAGCTGACTTCATTTTAACTGTATTGTTGTACAAATCTTTATCAATTGGAGAAGAAACTTTCTTGCTTTCATGTAACACATCACCATAATCATCATCTATTTCTCTCATTCGTTTTTCTCGAATTCTATTCATTTCAGACACAGAACTTTTCTCTATTAACAATAAAATCTCTTTGCTTTTATTATTTTCTACTGTAGGTAATTCAGCAAAACTAAGCTCTTTGGCATTTTCAACTGCATCATTAATTTGTAATTCCTTTTCTCCTTTCTTTTTCATTTTCTCAATTTTCTTTTCAATTTTCGTTTCTTTCTTCTCTCCATTTTGTTTTTCGTTATTTTCTGTGCAATTATCTTTTAAAAAGTCATCCTTTTTGTCCTCTAAAACTCCAGTATCTATCAGTTCTGTTTCTATTTTCTGCTTCTCTATTGATTCGTTATCGTTGATTTTGTTTTTCTCAAATTCGATTTCTTCTTCTTGATTTTCCTGAGTCAACTGAATATCAATATCTGTTTCAATTTTTTCATTTTCTTTATAATGGTCAATCAATCGTAATTTTGTACTTTTCATAATATTTGGATCTGAAACATTATCAATCATAGTACTAACAGAGCTTTTCTTTTTGGGTTTGGAAAACTCTTCTGCTAATTCAATAATTTCATCCCCAATATATATGTCATCTTTTGGATAATTAATCATCAGGAGATCATCTTTAAAATTATTGGCAAGGTATGTGATAATTATTTTATAATTTTTCCTCTTTTTGAATCCAAAAATGCCTGCTCTTCCAGAACTAATCATACTAGAGGCATTGTTGTTCATGATATTGATACTATCATTTTCCAAGCTCAAGTTCCGGTCTTCTCCTGAGATTGATTCATCTTTAAACAAGTTATTATTCAAAATGTCTATTTTATCTTCAACTTGAGTCAACACACCAGAGTCAACGACATTATCATCGGCTGTCTCACAGGCCCCATTCATGGTATTACTACTGTTACTATTGTTCACACTATCATCATTCTTAAAAAATTCCACCATATTATCTAAAAAATTAAGACAGGAAGAGTTGATCATATTATTCATGTTTCTGTTTTCCACAAGAATATTTAATACAAAAGGAAATAATTTTGTTTGAGTTATAATGTACATCGTATAATAATCATCGTTTTGCAGTAAAACGTTATTAAAACAGCGAATAGCAGACAATCTAATTTGCAAGTTGAATCCATTCTCTTTTGGAATCAACTTTGAAAGACCTGATAGTACGTGGTTTTCAAGAAAAAAGGCTCTTGCTCTTAATCTATGTTCATTGCAGCAAAAAGATATCAAATCACAAAGGTTATTGAACAAAGTGATATCGTATTTTGTTCTTTTTTTCTGAGTTCCGCCTATTTCATTTGAAGTTTGCAGTGGTGATTGCTTATTTAAAGCAATAATTGGAAAAAATAATTTTGGTGCGACAATTTTGTAAAAGGCGTCAAAATAGTAATCGCAATTTAATATTGGAGGCAAAACGTTGTTCATTCTAAAATTGATTCTATTGTTTTCAAAATCTTTGTTATAAAAGTCTGGTGATGGCGGTGAACGAAAATCAGAACTAGGATCAAATTCTTTTTGATCGTTGTTATCTATATTAAAATTATGGTTATTTAAGGAAATATCATTAAATGATGGAGTTGGAATGTTTAATAATCCTTTAATTGCCTCGAATATTTGAATTTTTAATCCTGAATTATTTTCTTGTAATACTAATTCGGTTAAAAGTAGTAGCAAAGACATGTCATCTGATAGTATCATTTCAGGTCTTCCAGTTGTGAATAGTCTTAAGTTTTGTTGTTGATTTTGCAAGTGAAAGTTATTGATTTGTATTTCTTCCGTGGTTTGGTTATTCATATTATTATTAAGAGATTCCGAATTATTGTTGGTTTCATTTTTTGGAATAAAAGTTTCGAGAGTATTTTCTTTAATTTTTTCATTTGTATTTTTCTTTGTATTTGTAGTTGTAATTGTTGATTTTTTTTTATCTTTTTCAGGCAAAATATTTTGAAAAGAATTTTTAGTTTCTACATTCAGATTTATTTCAATTTGTGGATCGATATTTTCTAGTAAAGTGTTTTTTTTCTTTTTTTTAAGGACATCGTCTTTGAATTGTTCTGTATCATTAGTGATGTCCTTGATTATATCATTTACGTTTGATTTTTGCGATTGATCAGTTGGATTTTGTTTTGGTATTTCTTTTTGATCAGATTGATTCTGTTTTAATATGTCTTTTTGATGAGTTTGAAGAAATGTGTTGTTTTCTTTTAGGTTGTTTAGATCATTAAAAAAGTTATTTACGGCATTTTGGGAGTTTAAGTTAATATCATTAGTAATGATGCTGTTGTTGGTGTTGATGTTTTTTTTGTAGATGTGGTTTATTAGTAGGACGTCTTGGTCAGTTATTGCCAAAAGGATTTCAGTTGCTAGAGTTCTTGAGTCAGTTTGAAGATCTTTTAGAGCGAATTGTAGCATTTTGAATAGGCCATTTTTGATGAGAGATTTATAGAACACGGATTTAGATTCTTGCTGCTGGATATTTTTGCACATTGTTATGAATTGGTAAATCATTTTGAGGGTGTTTCTCTTTTCTTCTAGGTTGTAGAGGGAGGAGTTGTTGACGGTGAAGATGTTGAAGATGTTTTTTAGAAAAAAGTCTGATTTTTCTAGATATTTGATGATGTCGCAATGGTTATAGTAGATGATGGTTGAGATTACGGTAAACATTGCGTCGTCGAGAAATCTTGCTAGCACAACGTCTTTTAGGTATTGGTAGATGAATGTTTTTTTTAGTAATTTTTTGAAGTTGATGAAGTTTAGATTTGAGTTGAAATTTGAGTTTGGAAGGATTTCTTTGAATCTTAAATCTGAGAGTAAGAATTGTCTGTATTTAGCTTTAAAGAGAGGGAAATCAGGATCGTATTCTAGTATGCCTATTATGTTGATTAGGATTGAGTTTTTGTAGAATTTAGTTATGACAGATTCGTTGTTGTTGTTGTTATTTGAGCCAGAAAATTGGATTGAGGAATCTATATCGTTGTCGAATAGGTGATCAAAAATTGAGTTTTCATTGTATAGAATTAAAGTTTTGATAATGTTGAAGAGAATGTGCAAGTTTTTGAGAAGATGGTTTTTCTCAGATTTTTGAAAGATTTTAATTAGTTTTAAAACAAAGTTGTTTTCGTGGATGAATTTTGCCATTGATAGTTTGCCTAAAGCTGTGGAGGAGTTTATTATTAGGATGTCTAAGATGTTTAGTAGATTTTTGTGATTTAGGGAAGGGTTTGGAGGAAATTCTATTGGATTTGATATGACTTCGTTGATTTCGCCATTTTCAGTGGTTGTGACAGAGACTAGAGAGATGGAAGGCTGCAAGATTTGCTGGACACTTAGTAGGAAGTCGCATAGTAGAGAGCAGCCTATTGATTCTTGAAAACTTAGAGCAATGTCCTGACCCGATGAGTCAGTCCATACTATGAGAGTAGTTTGTTGTTTTTGGTATTGAGTGTTTGGTTCAATTTTTGATTTTAGTAGAATTGAGTCGTCGTTGTTTTCCGAGTTTACTATTAAGTAAGCAAATTTGTTTTCAATTCTACCAAGACAATAGCCGGTTCCTTGATCTTGCCAGTCGTTATCGATCAAGTAGTATACTTTAACTCTTTTGGGAGATTGGAAGTGGTTTTGGAAGTAGGAAGCGTTGAAGGATAACGAGGACATTGTGAGGCGAGGATGTGAGTTGGGATAAGATATAGTATAGTATAAGGGATGAGATGAGATAAGATAAGATAAGACAAGATAAGATAGAGGATGAAGAGTGAGGGTAGGACAGAATTAGGCAAGGTAATATGGGATAAGATGAGATGAGCTGCGATGGAACAAAGTTTAGACAATCAAAAATTTGGGTCAATTGATAGCATAGTATGATTTGGAACCGAAAAACAACAACAAAACGCAGAGGTTGGTGTGAAACTGGAGGTAATTGGGATATAATTACACAATGAAGAAGCAGTGACCAGGAAATTGGATCAGAGAGCAGCAGTGGGAGATGCGAGATGGAGATAAGTGGAGCTGATGGTGGTGGTGGTGGAAAACACGCGTTCAGACACCAGAGAGGAATTGGAGGGGGTGCAGTGTTGCCGGGGAAAATGGGCGAGAGACTGGAGGTGCTGCTGTATTCTGGAGAAGGCGTGCCGCTGGCGTCGGGGTCGGGAGCTGAAGAGGCAGTGGGGTCTATGGGGTCTGTAAGTCTTGCTGGATTTGCTGGATTTGCTGGAGCTGATTATATCTGGTGATTAATTGGGACTGTAAAATGGCCTGTAGTAATTCCGGGTGGGCACGTGGCCGGCCGCCTACTTCAACTCGACAGTTTGCTCCGTGCCGACGTAGCGTCCGACGTCGATTTTCCACCGGTCGGCGAACGCGGGGCTCACAAAGCGACCGCCCAAAAAGTGTCTGATCCGGCCTTTTGCGGCGGAGTTGTGAGCCAAACGCACGAACTCCACGGCGGCGGGTTTGGGCGCGGTCAAACTGACCAAAACCTGCGGAAATAAGTTCCACTCGTCGTACTCCGGCAACGGACCCTTGTCGACGTCCCAGCCGGTGGGAAGATCGACGGAGATGATGGGCTTGAGCTTTTTCTTCAGCAACTGCTCGTTCTCCTGCTTCACCATCTTCAAGATCTGGTCAAAAGGCGCCCGGAGAGGAGGTCGGAACGAAAAGCCAAAGATGGCGTCCACAATGCCGTCGCTCTCCTCGAGCAACTTGCGCAACACATTTTCGTCGAAAATGAACTTCTGCTTTGTGGGATCGATCTTGTCTGTGTTCATCGTGATGATGGGGATCCCAAACCGGTGCAACTGTGTCTCGAGACCCTTGAAGCTACTGGAAGGCTTGGGGTAGTACACCGTGGGTTCGTAGCCAAAAAGCTTCAAGTGTCTGGCTGCCACCAATCCATCGCCGCCATTGTTGCCTGGCCCTGCTATGATGAGCATCTTCTTGTGGGTCTTGGGGGGATAGCTCTTGTAAACGCTCTCTGCTACTGACAATCCTGCGAGCTCCATCAACTGGTCCAACGAAAACCCAACGCTGGTTGACATCAACTCCTTGTCTAGTAAAATCGCATTTTTGCTGCTTATGGTGCGGAACGACATCTTCTTAATATCTATCTTGATGTTCCTGGTGTATCTTTTCTTAAATGCTAACTCTGTCTGATTCACCACAGTCTTGTTCTTCTTGAGGTCCTTCTTGCTTGTCTTTGTGGTGGACTTAATGTTGCTTTTTATATTCGCCTTCTTGGAATTGCTTTTGGCTGTTTTGCTGTTGAACTCCTTTGTGTTTCTCCCACTCGACAGAAAGGGGTAACTTAAAACTGAGTTGAATGAGTTTAAATACGAAAATATTAAATACGTCGGAACAATAAAATATAATGCAACTACAAATAGTGCAAACTTTTGTGCTAAATTCATTGAAATTGATATGAAAGAATTAACCCCAATCAAATTAAATAAAAAAAAATAAAATAAAATAAAATAGAATAGAATGAAATAAAACGAAATGAAATGAAATGGTTTTATATTATTTCTTATATCTGTATTGACACTTTTGCTTGCGTTTTCACCGCCGTCAATTAGCTTTTTCCACTTCACTTCGTAACCTTCGTAAACATCGTCAATTCCCTATTCTCTTTCCTCACAACGCTCACGGGATACTCTACATTTATTAGCATATTAATTAACGCTAATATTAATAAAACAAAAAGTAATTTTTTAAAATACTAATCAAACAAAGAATATATAAAAAAAAAATTAAACTAAAAACGTAATCAATCAGGATATCGATCTAATCTAAAAAATTATTCTAATAAATTATTCTAAAAATCAATAAAAAATCAATAAAAATTAAATAAAACAAAAGGAAAGAAATTTAAACAAGTTACTCAAAATTTAAATAATCCATCTTAGCAAGAAACTAATAAAAACACACAAAATGATAAAAAAAACAAGAAAAACAACAACAATTCATCATTAATTATGATCGATTAAAACGACCCACCTTTAAACTCTTCACTCTGTTTAATAATGAGTTACTATTCCCATTTGTATGGCTATTTGAAATATTCTCCTCAGACTTGTGATGGTGCATATGATTTCCAATTAATCTTCTGCTCAACGATTTCTTCCTCTTGACATTTGAATTCGCTCTGACCATGTTTTCTGGTGAAAACTCAATTGGTTTATCGAAATCGTCATTGGAACTTGAGCTTTTTTTGGGTCTAAGATCATTATTATTACTAGAATGACTTAAAAGTCTTCTACTCAACGATTTCTTTCTCTCTATTCCACAATTGTTATTATGATCGCCACTACTTAGAGCTTCATTGATGCTACTATAGTTATTACTGTTGCTATTGTCGTGGGATAATGTGCGGCTTAGGACTCTTCTGGAAAGAGATTTCTTTCTCGATAAGCTGTCGGTGATATTTTTATTCTCTTGAATAGCAGTTTTAGAAGCAGGTGCACCATCTAGAAAGGTTGAGGAGCCCAACCCCATGGTTATTTGGCCATGAACTGGCATTTCTTTGACTTTAGCGTCAAAAGCAATCACCGAATCATTTTTATCGAGCATTGCAATGTATTTTCTAGTAGGAGAAAGTGCTCTTTTATCATTTTCCGTATATTTATCATTATTACCATAGTTTTTGTTTTTGTTTTTGTTATTATTATTGTTATTGTTATTGTTATTATTATTATTATTATTATTATTATTATTATTATTATTATTATTATTATTAGTAGTAGTAGTAGTAGTAGTAGTAGTAGTAGTAATATTATCATTTTTAATATTATTATTGCTATTTTCATCAATTTTATTCACTTTTTTGGAATTAACATTTTCATGATTATTAATCTTATACTTTTGATTGGAAATATTATTATAATCATTAACTTGATCGTTGCCCATTATGACATCGATGGTTTTTTGCTTGGGGTTGTTTGGACCTAAGCCCTTTATCGAAGAATTAGGACCGTTGATAGGAAAAGCTTGAATTGGGGAAATTTTATTATTTTTGTTTCGATGGGGAGTACAAGCATCAAATGGACCATCATGATGAAAAGATGCACCGAATAATCCAGAGACATCTAATCGGTCGATAGTGTCCACACCACGCATTTTAACGTTGACATTTTTATTTTTCGAGCTTCTTTTGGGATGATGGTGAGCATGCGAAGATTTGGTTCTTTGTTTATTATTAATGACTTCTCTTGCTGAAAGAGATTTCGACCTTTGAATAGCAGTTTGATTACTGTAATTTCTAAGATCCTTTCTTGGAGGAGGAGGCGAAATGTGAGCATTTTTTCTTTGGGTCGAAAAAGATCTTCTTGGAGGGGAATTAATAGCACTGGTATTGGTAGCAGTAGGAAGAGGAGGATGGGGAGCAGTAGCAGTAGCAGTATTGGTAGTAGGTTGGTGGTAGATTTTTCTATTTCTGCTTCTATTGGGAATAGCAGGTTCTTCAATAGAAGGATGATCAAAAATATTTGGGATTGAGGATAAACTGTCGTTTATTGAATCTAGTGAATATGATCTGGCTGATCTAGTTGATCTTCCAGATGGCTTCTTATAGATCAAAAAAGAGTTTCCCTCATTATTGATTGAACTTGAATCGTAAAGAGCGTCAGCAAAGGGGTTTCTTGATTCGTTGCGAGCCGGTAAAGCCATTGTGATTGAAGATATACAGTTGAAAAGACAAAGAGAATAAGAGAGAAAGAGATAGCAAGAGAATAAAAAGGGAAAAATGAGGAAAAAAAAGACAAACCCAAAAAGAGAATAAAGGGGAGAAAACAAAAGAGCAAAAGAGATCAGAACAAGAACGAGGGATATCTATCTGGGTACCTGGTATCTACTATCAGTTGGTTTTCTTCTCCTTTTATATTTGATCTAGATTAGATCAAGGAAAATTGAGCTGAAAAATTATTGTCTAATGTTTGAAGTTAAATTGTCTCACAGTTTTGCTTTAAAATGAACCATCGGTGTCATTTACACTGAGAACGGCAGAACTATCTGTAACATTGCTACCTAGAGCAGATCAGCCCAGAGAAAGCCTGCTTTCTTTGTGCAGAAAACCAGCTGCTTCCATGGCACTGCTATTTCTGCTGTTTTTGCTGCTTCTGCTGCTTCTGCTTTTGCTGCCGGTGCTGTCTCTGCGGCCTTCACACGGGCACCGGCTTCGCGCCATCCCCAGCTTTCGTCGCTCCATCGCCCCGGAGCGCTGGGTTGCTGCATTGTCGTAGTGTTTGGACATTCTGCAGTAGCATCCTGCAGACACCCTGCTGCAGAGCACGTGTAGCATCCCTGCGTGCTTGCAACGCTGGAAGCTCCAATCGGGCACAAAAACGGGTGGCAGCACTGGAAATGAGCCTGCGGTGGTTGGACAGCCCGATTGGGAAAGAGCGCAGCACGAGAAGCACAGGAGGCACGGGAGGCACACGCAGCACAAAAACACACAAACAGCCCGTTTTCAGGCTCCGACGGGAGAAGCCAGCTGCCACCGAGCACGAGCCTCTTTGATGGTGCAAAATTCCTACTAGCTGAATATATTAAGTCTGGATTCAAGGAATTTCCAATCTAAAATAGTCACTTTTCATGAGCCTATTTAAAAATAAACCTGTTTCTCGACTACTCTATTTCATATAAATTCAATTACCTCCTCTGCTCTTGTCTATTCCAACTCTTTTTTTACTTTGTCTATTATTGTTTTTTTGTTATATTCTTATTTTTTAACTTGTTCTCATTCCATATTCGTTAGATCGCTCCATATTATACTTTTTTATTATTTTTTACTTTCCCTATCTCTCTTAAAATGTCTCAACCACAACTACCTGAAGGCTACACCATCAGAAGAATGGAAGCTGCTGACTATGACAAGGGCGTTTTAGATACTCTAGCCACTTTAACTACTGTCGGTGAAATATCAAAAAATGACTTCATCGAGCAAATCAACTATTGGAACCAAAATAAAGCAATTTATAACCCAACCGTTATAATCATCGAAGAAACTCAAGAAATCGTCGGAACTGGCATGGTCTTTATCGAAAAAAAATTAATTCATAATTGTGGAAAAATCGGTCATATTGAAGACATCTCCATTAAAAAATCACAACAAGGTAAAAAACTAGGTCTTTTCTTAATCAACTATTTGACTGATATTGCTCAAAAAAATAACTGCTATAAAGTTATCTTGGATTGTTCTCAAGAAAATATAAAATTTTATGAAAAATGTGGTTATAATAAAGACTGTTTCTCAATGGCTTATCGTTTCAAATTATAAACAATCCACTTATAATCCTATCGATTTATAATTTTATAGATTTATCTTATTATTATTCAGTATATATTTTTCTTATTATTATTCAGTATATATTTTTCTTATATTCCATACCCCATACTTTATATCTTGTCTAAAACCTCGATAGATACAATAGAATTTCCCCGAACAATCGCTGTTCCAATCTGAATCTTGCTCTCTTCCTTATTCTTATATCCACCAATTTCCACTCCCTCGTCAACTGTCAAATTCAAAAATACATCATATCCTCTTAGTATCCCAACTATTTTTCTTGACCCATTCAATTGTATACTAACTGTTTTATCCATATACTAATTATAATATCATTTGCATGGACATCTACATGTCCATGTAAAGGTAAATGTAGATGTGTTAGTTTTATATCCCAATAATTATACGCCATTTATTACTCTCAAATTCACAACATAATCATACCTTTTTCAATTCAGGAGCTGAAACCATCTTTAAACCTATCTTATATCAAATATTATCCTCAAATTTTATATCACTTTTGACTAACTCACCCTTTTCTTTCTCATTCAAAGCTATTTCTCTTTTCTTCCTCTGCATCTGAGATATCAAAATTTTGGTAATCTAGATCACGTGAAACTTTAATGTCTACCATAAAATTCTATACACTCTAAACAAAAACTGAGACACAAATAACGGAATATATCGATATATGTATAATCATCAGCAAAACAACTTGATCATCCTTCTCTATTCTTTCTTCTTCTTCTCTATCTTTTCTTTATTTTTTCTTCTTTTT